>NC_143036.1:59337500-59367500 GCF_057628025.1 Oncorhynchus mykiss
GTAGTAGTAGCATTAGCTGTAGTAGTAGTAGTAGTAGTAGTAGTAGTAGTAGTAGTAGCAGCAGTAGTAGTAGTTTGTGGTAGTAGTAGTATCAGTAGTAGTAGTTAGTAGTAGTAGTAGTAGTAGTAGTAGTAGTAGCAGTAGTAGTAGTAGTAGTAGCAGTAGTAGTAGTTAGTAGTAGTCTTTAGTAGTAGTAGTAGTAGTAGTAGTAGATGTAGTAGTAGCAGTAGTAGTAGTAGTAGCAGCTGCAGTAGTAGTAGTAGTAGTAGTAGTTGTTGTTGAAGTAGTAGAAGTAGTAGTTGAAGCAGCATTAGCAGTAGCAGTAGCAGTAGTAGCATTAGCAGTAGTAGTAGTAGCAGTAATAATATTAGCAGTAGTAGCAGTAGTAGTAGCACTAGTTGTAGTAGAAGCAGTAGCAGTAGCAGTAGTAGTAGCACTAGTAGTAGTAGCAGTAGTAGTAGAAGCAGTAGTAGTAGTAGTAGTAGTAGTAGTAGTAGTAGTAGTATAAGCAGTAGCAGTAGCAGTAGCAGTAGTAATATTAGCAGTAGTAGCAGTAGTAGTAGCACTAGTAGTAGTAGCAGTAGTAGTAGAAGCAGTAGTAGTAGTAGTAGTAGTAGTAGTAGTAGCAGTAGTAGTATAAGCAGTAGCAGTAGCAGTAGCAGTAGTAATAGTAGTAGTAGTAGTAGTAGTAGTAGTAGTAGTAGCAGCAATAGTAGTAGCAGAAAAAGTAGTAGTAGTAGTAGCAGTAGTAGCAGTAGCAGTAGTAGTAGCAGTAGTAGTAGTAGCAGTAATAGTAGTAGTAGTAGTAGTAGCAGTAGTAGCAGAAGTAGTAGTAATATCAGTAGTAGGAGTAGCAGTAGTAGTAGCAGTAGTAGTAGTAGCAGTAGTAGTAGTAGTAGTAGCACTAGTAGTAGTAGAAGCAGTAGTAGTCGAAGCAGTAGCAGTAGTAGGAGTAGTAGTAGTAGCAGCAGTATTAGTTAGTATTAGTAGTAGCAGTAGTAGTAGTTAGTAGTAGTAGTAGTAGTAGCAGTAGTAGTAGTTAGTAGTTGTATTAGTAGTAGTAGTAGTAGTAGCAGTAGTAGTTGTTGTAGTAGTAGTAGTAGTGGTAGTTGTGGGAGTAGTAATAGTAGTAGTTAGTAGTAGTAGTTGTAGTACTAGTACTAGTAGCAGGAGTAGCAGTAGTAGTAGCAGTAGTAGCAGTAGTCGTAGTAGTAGTAGTAGTAGCAGTTGTAGTAGTAGTAGTAGTAGTAGCAGCAGTAGTAGTAGTAATATGATAACCATCTTCATTGTGAGTGGGCCCCGGCATGACAACACAACCCCCTCGGGCTGAAGGTGTTATCCAGTAACTAGCGTGCATAGCCACGGGAAGTAGGAAAATAATACATACATGAATAACAGTAATGCACTGGGCCTTTACTAGTCCTGTTACTACTCCTGTGTTAGCGGACCGATATAGCCATCTGTGGCGCGGGCAATTTCCCCCCCGCATCGACAACAAATTCTCAAATACCCCACCCCCAAACATCTTCCCACTGCTATGCTATCGTGTGAATGTGTGTGTATGTGTGGATTTCAGGCTAGGCAGGGAAGTGGGCTGTAGACTGATGTAATTGTCATATTCCTCATTCTGATCTGCTCTTCCTACATCTGCGGCTTAAACTTCTTCGTAGCATGTTTGAGGTTTTTAAAAGGCTTCTAAAAGTTTGCAATTTCCACTTTGATATTTCAGACGTGATTCTCCCGTACAAATAAATGACCAACCCCGACAAAAATGTCCATGAATTATAATTCACATTTCCTGTTGCTGCTGTATTACTTCAGTGATATTACAGTATCAATGAAACAAATTAATATTACTCAATGATTCACAATTATCTGTATACAAGTGTAAACAATCTGTGTCCCATTCCGAGAGCTGGTTTATGTTTTTTGCTAACATGGAAAAATGTTCATGATTAAACCACAAATTGCGTATTGAAGTGTTGATTTAAAGGGCAAACCAGTCATTTTGAGCCTGCCTGTTTTGTTATTGTGACTGATATGTGCCTTTCCTTGTCATTATTGTGGTATACACAGGAAACGTCAGAGGCCAGGTACGTAGGAGGCAAGCACACAGGCCTGTGTCTCCAAGAGGATGATATTCCAGTCCTCTCTCATGTAGGTCACAGGTCGTCTGAAAATTCTCCTACTCTACCTTTTTACTTTGTATCCTTTTCCTTTTAACACCGTAAAGAAGAGAGTTGTTGTCCCCTTCTCTCTCTCTCTCTTGTTCTGTCCCAGAGGAATCGCCATGGCGATGGTGATTATGTCACCACATAGTGAACTAACTGACACTGATGGTTTGAAATGGACTCGTGGTCCCAGTAGGCCCACGCCCCCTCGCCTCCCCCCCAGGTCCCCTCGCCCCTCCACCCTCCGCCCAGTCCCTCTGTCTGTCAGGACCCTCTGTGCAGGGTGTTGGGTTACCCCAGAGTGACGGCAAGGCCAAGTTCAACAGCAGACCCAGGGAGGGAGCAGGCAGGCAGGCCCTCTGAAGAACAGCTTGTTGGAAGGATGGAAGATGAGGGGGAGAAGGGGGAGATAGCGAGCCTCTCTATAGTCTCCCTCCTGCCCTCCTCCAGATTCTCTACTCACTCTCCAGAACCTCTCTTCCTCCTGCCCTCCTCCAGATTCTCTACTCACTCTCCAGAACCTCTCTTCCTCCTGCCCTCCTCCAGATTCTCTACTCACTCTCCAGAACCTTTCTCCCTCCTGTCCTCCTCCAGATTCTCTACTCACTCTCCAGAACCTCTCTTCCTCCTGCCCTCCTCCAGATTCTCTACTCACTCTCCAGAACCTCTCTCCCTCCTGTCCTCCTCCAGATTCTCTACTCACTCTCCAGAACCTTTCTCCCTCCTGTCCTCCTCCAGATTCTCTACTCACTCTCCAGAACCTCTCTCCCTCCTGCCCTCCTCCAGATTCTCTACTCACTCTCCAGAACCTCTCTCCCTCCTGCCCTCCTCCAGATTCTCTACTCACTCTCCAGAACCTCTCTTCCTCCTGCCCTCCTCCAGATTCTCTACTCACTCTCCAGAACATCTCTTCCTCTTGCCCTCCTCCAGATTCTCTACTCACTCTCCAGATTCTCTCTTCCTCTTGCCCTCCTCCAGATTCTCTACTCACTCTCCAGAACCTCTCTCCCTCCTGCCCTCCTCCAGATTCTCTACTCACTCTCCAGAACCTCTCTTCCTCTTGCCCTCCTCCAGATTCTCTACTCACTCTCCAGAACCTCTCTTCCTCCTGCCCTCCTCCAGATTCTCTACTCACTCTCCAGAACCTCTCTCCCTCCTGCCCTCCTCCAGATTCTCTACTCACTCTCCAGAACCTCTCTCCCTCCTGCCCTCCTCCAGATTCTCTACTCACTCTCCAGAACCTCTCTTCCTCCTGCCCTCCTCCAGATTCTCTACTCACTCTCCAGAACCTCTCTCCCTCCTGCCCTCCTCCAGATTCTCTACTCACTCTCCAGAACCTTTCTCCCTCCTGCCCTCCTCCAGATTCTCTACTCACTCTCCAGAACCTTTCTCCCTCCTGCCCTCCTCCAGATTCTCTACTCACTCTCCAGAACCTCTCTCCCTCCTGTCCTCCTCCAGATTCTCTACTCACTCTCCAGAACCTCTCTCCCTCCTGCCCTCCTCCAGATTCTCTACTCACTCTCCAGAACCTCTCTCCCTCCTGCCCTCCTCCAGATTCTCTACTCACTCTCCAGAACCTCTCTCCCTCCTGCCCTCCTCCAGATTCTCTACTCACTCTCCAGAACCTTTCTCCCTCCTGCCCTCCTCCAGATTCTCTACTCACTCTCCAGAACCTCTCTCCCTCCTGTCCTCCTCCAGATTCTCTACTCACTCTCCAGAACCTCTCTCCCTCCTGTCCTCCTCCAGATTCTCTACTCACTCTCCAGAACCTCTCTCCCTCCTGTCCTCCTCCATATTCTCTACTCACTCTCCAGAACCTCTCTCCCTCCTGTCCTCCTCCAGATTCTTTACTCACTCTCCAGAACCTATCTCCCTCCTGTCCTCCTCCAGATTCTCTACTCACTCTCCAGAACCTCTCTCCCTCCTGTCCTCCTCCAGATTCTCTACTCACTCTCCAGAACCTCTCTTCCTCCGGTCCTGGCCCTCCTCTACCCCTCTTCACTTTCCCCCACCCCCTCCTTTGCCCTTAGCCAGCTCCTTGCCTATTTTCCCTCCTGTCCTCTCTTTTCCTCTGCTCTTTCTCTCCTGCCCTTCTCTCATTTGTCCCACTGCATGACCTGAGCTGCTCAGAGAGAAAGCATCACAAACTTAGAGACCTGGAGAGAAAAACCTCTTCATCACATTTTAACAGTCTCTACTGAGGATCAACTTTCCTTCACCTACACTTTCTCTCACTTTAGTGTCATACATCATGGAAATGGTTGGTTTGGTTAACCTTTAACCTTTTAATTAGATTTTACTTGATGTACAGTAGTATTTCACTTTCAAACTGTTGATAATAATAAGGGTGATGCTGTTCCAATTTGATTTGAATTTAATCAAATCTAATCTATACTTATTAGATTCCCTTCAATTAAAACCAATAGTGTAACTCAAGCTATCGTTGACCCAAACAGGCGAAGAGAGGGGCCTAATGTCCTTCGTCTCAAGTTATTGTCAATTTCCATTAAGCCATTCAAAATTGTCATTTGTGACGAGCCAAATATGAAGTCACCCCCTCCCTCTCTCCTCCTCCCCATCCTTTCTCTCTCTTGCTCTTCATCCCTCCATTGTGGAGTGGTGGTGGTGCGCAGACAGACATATGTGTTTAGTCTATTAAAAGAGACAGCCGGCGTGCTTTGGGGAGGTGACCCCAGAGCTCTGTGACAGCTTCAGTTACACTAACACATGAGCTCCCCTCACCCCCTCCCTCACCCCTCCTCACCTCTCCCTCACAGAGGTCGCACACACCATGGGGAGCGGAGTGCACCTCTCTAAGCTGCCAGCCTCGCCTCACCCCTCCTCCTCCCACACCTAAACCCCAATCCTGGCTGATCTAGGAGTGTGTGGGATGGTGGGTGGGTGGGGGGGATTTAGCAGTTTATCCCTTTGAAGGGGGTAAATTGGAAATTAAACTACTGGGGAGACACATATGTAGATGGCTGCAGTGATAGGGCCCCTTCTCACCTTCTCTCTTTTTTTTCATTCTCTCTATCTCTCTCTCTCTCTCTCTCTCTCTCTCTCTCTCTCTCTTTCTCCCTCTCTTTTCATTGCTGATTTAATTACGTTTAGGAAATGATAGAATAACTGTGTCCACCTGCTTTGTTTCACACTAGAATAATATCTTCGTTTAGCTCCCTAACCCCCAGTCTAACCGCCAATCTAACCCCCCAGTCTAACCCCCAGTCTGCTGGTATCTCTGTTCACACTGGGGCTGACCTCTACTTGCTCCACACACAGGGATACACACACTCACATGTGCCTGCATGAACGCATAGCGGTCCGACATGTTGAGTGCTTTTGTAGAGTTTAACAGTGAGTGTTGAGTGTGTTATTGACACGTTAACTTTATTGCCCGTTTAGTGTGTCACCATGTTGGTGTTAATGGTAACAAGCAGGTGTTGCTTCTCCAATGGTGGACTACAGAGATTGTTGTACGGTGAGCGGGTGTACTGTGAGAGTGCTGAGTTAGTAGAGAGAGCGGTGTGGTGTGATAACTACCCAGAGCAGTGATGAATGGCCTGCTGGTACAATAGACTGTGGCTGTGATCGGAGAGGAGACCTCAGTCACTCTCTGTTCGTCCCCCTCACTCAAGCCTGCTTCAGTTTTGTCTGAACACTAAAACTAACTATGATCTCATCCTGCTGCTGGCCAGTTGGGAAGGTGTGGTCAAATAAACCAGTTTGTGAAAGAGTAGGAAAAACTGTTTTAGGGTGTCCTTCTATATACAGTATATTAGTGGTTTCAGAGGGCAGGTCTTATTTCCCATCTAATTAGTTATGTCCAATATTTGTGTTCTCTCCTTAATTTCCAGTAATCCCCTCTCTTTCTCTCCCTCTTTCTTGTAGTTAGCCTCCTTCTTGACCTCCTTCAGGAGGTTAGAAATGCTCAACTCCCCAATGAGGTTCTGCCACAGATGACAAAAAGAGAACAAGAAAGAAATGCACACAGAAAGACAACACTGCAGTAAAATGCGAGGTTGTACTTTTGACGGTGACTGCTTCACTTTGCCGCGGCGACGGCGTGCAGTTCTGCTCGCCAGTTCTTGAGTGAGAAGGGCTCCGAAGAGTTTTTGCTTTTTTGTGACGATGGGGGCCTACATTTTGACTTGGAGAGAAGAGGCCAATTAGTCCATTAATGGGAGTGCTGACAGGCGGATTACTCCCCCGGCTCGCCCGCCCCTTTAAAAAACAGTCCCATAATAACATTAAGGCCAGCAATAATTCAGCTCCTAAAGGGCCAGCCCGGGCTGGGCAGGGGACTGTTGAAAGTTTTACCTCGCTAATGACCTACTCAGGGTCTTCGCTCCAAACGAACAGAGTACAATATAACATAAAACTCCAGGTCACGTCGTGAGTGGGACATTCAGGCTCGTCAGGCTAATGTGATTGGCAGCTGGGGGCTGGGGAGCTGTGGAGCTGGGGTTGGGACTGAAGCAGAGGCCGTGGTTCCGTGGTTGTGCTGTTTGAAGCTGCCGCGCTCCATTGTCTTCATGCTGGGCCCTTTGTTTCAGAGTAGGCCTGAGTTGCATGAGCCATTGTTTGTTCACAAAGGAAGTGTTGCGGTTTCCATCAGTGGAATAAACAGCTATACAGCAGAGGAGGTTGACAGATGCTATACCCCAAGGGGACTGGGGAAGAAGATGAAGAGGCGTTCTCTGTGTGAATCTATGTTGCGCCTCCCCGCAGTCTTCAGTAGGTCTCCCCTCTATGTAGGTTTACAGTTACAGGTCAGGGGTCGTAGGTGAGAGGTTGGGGCGGGGCTACACTGACAATGATGCAGGTGCTCCATTCAGCTCCACTCACCTGCAGCGTGTGGATGTCCGACCTTGTCGCTCAATTAAGAGCAGGGATCCATGCGCACACACACACACACACACACACACACACACACACACACACACACACACACACACACACACACACACACACACACATACACACACAAAATCATCCCTACACACTTGCAGTCATGACCATTGCTTGGACCCCATGTAGTTAAGGGATTCTCTTACTGGACCGTGTGTGGAGGCGGGGAATCCGAGCGGTGTGGTCGGCGTGGAGACAAAGGGCCCGTTGGCCCCTGGGTTTGGGCTCAGGAAGCCCCAGGTGTGGCCCCTGAGCCCTGGGGCCCCGGGGTCCTGGAGAAGGTTCCTCTCTCTCTGCAACAGGTGTTACAACAGGCCCTGCTTTGTAGATCCATTCTTGAGAGGACAGGCCTGGAGATGGATGTTCAGTCTCTTTCTCTCTGTATGGATGTGCAAGGCAGTGTTCTCTCGAGCCTTGACCCATCTCTCTACTTACAGGACAGCTCACTCGGATCCTTGACATGTTATGAGGGTGCATTACAACCCTTGATGGGGCCTGAATCAATTGGAGGTGTACCTGTGGATGTATTTCAAGGCCTAGCTTCAAACTCAGTGCCTCTTTGCTTGACATCATGGGAAAATCAAAAGAAATCAGCCAAGACCTAAGAAAATAAATTGTAGACCTCCACAAGTCTGGTTCATCCTTGGGAGCAATTTCCAAACGCCTGAAGGTACAACGTTCATCTATACAAACAATAGTACGCAGGTATAAATACCATGGGACCACGCAGCCGTCATATCTCTCAGGAAGGAGACGTGTTCTGTCTCCTAGAGATGAATGTACTTCGGTGCGAAAAGTGCAAGTCAATCCCAGACAGCAAAGGACTTTGTGAAGATGCTGGTGGAAACAGGTACAGAAGTATCAACATCCACAGTAAAACAAGTCCTATATCAACATAACCTGAAAGGCCGCTCAGCAAGGAAGAAGCCACTGCTCCAAAACCGCCATAAAAAAGCCAGACTACGGTTTGCAGCTGCATATGGGGACAAAGATTGTACTTTTTGGAGAAATATCCTCTGGTCTGATGAAACAAAAATATAACTGTTTGGCCATAATGACCATCGTTATGTTTGGAGGAAAAAGGTGGAGGCTTGCAAGCCAAAGAACACCATCCCAAACATGAAGCACAGGGATGGCAGCATCATGTTGTGGGGGTGCTTTGCTGCAGGTTGGACTGGTTCTCTTCACAAAATAGATGGCATCATGAGGAGGAAAAATTATGTGGATATATTGAAGCAATATCTCAAGACATCAGTCAGGAAGTTAGAGCTTGGTCAGAAATGGGTCTTCCAAATGGACAAAGGCCCCAAGCATACTTCCAAAGTTGTGGCAAATGGCTTAAGGACAACAAAATCAAGGTATTGGAGTGGCCATCATAATTCTCTCTCTACTGGTCTGACATTTCACATTCTTAAAATTAAGTGGTGATCCTAACTGACCTAAGACAGGGAATGTTTACTAGGATTAAATGTCAGGAATTGTAAAAAAAAAAAAAAGAGAAAAAAAAGAAAACAGAGTTTAAATGTAGGTGGCTAAAGTGTATGTAAACTTCCGACTTCAACTGTACAATTAGGTGGTTATACTGTGCAACTCCTGGGTCACTACCACAGTCCTTTGCAGGTAATGAATTCACAGAGGACCTATGGCTGATGCTTGCAGGGGTATTGTTGAGGTATCACTTTGTTTGCCACAAAGCCCGCTCTATGTTGGGGCAGATGAGCAGAGAGAAAGTCTATACCTATCTCACAGACACCTGCTTCAGCTGGGTTGCCCTTGTCTCAGGCCTCATTTGTGCTTTGACCTTAAAGGGATAACCCCCTTTTTTTCAATTTCCTCCTAAAATGACACACCCAAATCAAATTGCCGGTAGCTCAGTCCCTGAAACAAGGACATGCATATTCTTGGTACCACTTGAAAGGAAACACTTTGAAGTGTGTGGAAATGTGAATTGAATGTAGGAGAATGTAACACAATAGATCTGGTAGAAGAAAATACAAAGAAAAAAACAACCGTTTTTTTTCTACCACCATTTTTGAAATGCAACAGAAAGGTCCCGGTTCCAGCCATCACTCTGGTTGTAATTCCAATGGTGTCCACAAGATGGCAGTAGTGTATGTGCAATGTTTCTGACAGATAACTTATAAGTATGAGCGAACTACATGACATTTAGTGTGAAGTCAACCAGGTACCACCAGGCTCAACCGGTGTCGCTCATTCAGCCGACAGAAACTTTCAACCGGTTTTCCCCATTAAGCAGCGGGTCGGAGTCAGAGGCCGAGTCTTCTCTGGTCTCTACTCCTCCCGTTACGGGGTCTGAGACGCCGAAGCTTCCCACCATTAGCTCTGACAAATTGAAAACTCTAGTCATTGGCGACTCCATTACCCGCAGTATTAGACTTGAGAATCATCCAGCGATCATACACTGTTTACCAGGGGGCAGGGCTACCGACGTTAAGGCTAATCTGAAGATGGTGCTGGCTAAAGCTAAAACTGGCGAGTGTAGAGAGTATAGAGATATTGTTATCCACGTCGGCACCAACGATGTTAGGATGAAACAGTCAGAGATCACCAAGCGCAACATAGCTTCTGCGTGTAAATCAGCTAGAAAGATGTGTCGGCATCGAGTAATTCTCTCTGGCCCCCTCCCAGTTAGGGGGAGTGATGAGCTCTACAGCAGAGTCTCACAACTCAATCGCTGGTTGAAAACTGTTTTCTGCCCCTCCCAAAAGATAGAATTTGTAGATAATTGGCCCTCTTTCTGGGACTCACCCACAAACAGGACCAAGCCTGACCTGCTGAGGAGTGACGGACTCCATCCTAGCTGGAGGGGTGCTCTCATTTTATCTACCAACATAGATAGGGCTCTAACTCCTCTAGCTCCACAATGAAATAGGGTGCAGGCCAGGCAGCAGGCTGTTAGCCAGCCTGCCAGCATAGTGGAGTCTGCCACTAGCACAGTCAGTGTAGTCAGCTCAGCTATCACCATTGAGACCGTGTCTGTGCCTCGACCTGGGTTGGGCAAAACTAAACATGGCGGTGTTCGCCTTAGCAATCGCACTAGGATAAAGACCACCTCCATTCCTGTCATTATTGAAAGAGATCATGATACCTCACATCTCAAAATAGGGCTACTTAATGTTAGATCCCTTACTTCAAAGGCAATTATAGTCAATGAACTAATCACTGATCATAATCTTGATGTGATTGGCCTGACTGAAACATGGCTTAAGCCTGATGAATTTACTGTGTTAAATGAGGCCTCACCTCCTGGCTACACTAGTGACCATATCCCCCGTGCATCCCGCAAAGGCGGAGGTGTTGCTAACATTTACGATAGCAAATTTCAATTTACAAAAAAAAAAATGACGTTTTCGTCTTTTGAGCTTCTAGTCATGAAATCTATGCAGCCTACTCAATCACTTTTTATAGCTACTGTTTACAGGCCTCCTGGGCCATATACAGCGTTCCTCACTGAGTTCCCTGAATTCCTATCGGACCTTGTAGTCATAGCGGATAATATTCTAATCTTTGGTGACTTTAATATTCACATGGAAAAGTCCACAGACCCACTCCAAAAGGCTTTCGGAGCCATCATCGACTCAGTGGGTTTTGTCCAACATGTCTCTGGACCCACTCACTGTCACAGTCATACGCTGGACCTAGTTTTGTCCCATGGAATAAATGTTGTGGATCTTAATGTTTTTCCTCATAATCCTGGACTATCGGACCACCATTTTATTACGTTTGCAATTGCAACAAATAATCTGCTCAGACCCCAACCAAGGATCATCAAAAGTCGTGCTATAAATTCACAGACAACACAAAGATTCCTTGATGTCCTTCCAGATTCCCTCTGTCTACCCAAGGACGCCAGAGGACAAAAATCAGTTAACCACTTAACTGAGGAACTCAACTTAACCTTGCGCAATACCCTAGATGCAGTTGCACCCCTAAAAACTAAAAACATTTCTCATAAGAAACTAGCTCCCTGGTACACAGAAAATACCCGAGCTCTGAAGCAAGCTTCCAGAAAATTGGAACGGAAATGGCGCCACACCAAACTGGAAGTCTTCTGACTAGCTTGGAAAGACAGTACTGTGCAGTACCGAAGAGCCCTTACTGCTGCTCGATCATCCTATTTTTCTAACTTAATTGAGGAAAATAAGAACAATCCGAAATTCCTTTTTGATACTGTCGCAAAGCTAACTAAAAAGCAGCATTCCCCAAGAGAGGATGACTTTCACTTTAGCAGTGATAAATTCATGAACTTCTTTGAGGAAAAGATTATGATTATTAGAAAGCAAATTACGGACTCCTCCTTAAATCTGCGTATTCCTTCAAAGCTCAGTTGTCCTGAGTCTGCACAACTCTGCCAGGACCTAGGATCAAGAGAGACGCTCAAGTGTTTTAGTACTATATCTCTTGACACAATGATGAAAATAATCATGGCCTCTAAACCTTCAAGCTGCATACTGGACCCTATTCCAACTAAACTACTGAAAGAGCTGCTTCCTGTGCTTGGCCCTCCTATGTTGAACATAATAAACGGCTCTCTATCCACCGGATGTGTACCAAACTCACTAAAAGTGGCAGTAATAAAGCCTCTCTTGAAAAAGCCAAACCTTGACCCAGAAAATATAAAAAACTATCGGCCTATATCGAATCTTCCATTCCTCTCAAAAATTTTAGAAAAGGCTGTTGCGCAACAACTCACTGCCTTCCTGAAGACAAACAATGTATACGAAATGCTTCAGTCTGGTTTTAGACCCCATCATAGCACTGAGACGGCACTTGTGAAGGTGGTAAATGACATTTTAATGGCATCGGACCGAGGCTCTGCATCTGTCCTCGTGCTCCTAGACCTTAGTGCTGCTTTTGATACCATCGATCACCACATTCTTTTGGAGAGATTGGAAACCCAAATTGGTCTACACGGACAAGTTCTGGCCTGGTTTAGATCTTATCTGTCGGAAAGATATCAGTTTGTCTCTGTGAATGGTTTGTCCTCTGACAAATCAACTGTAAATTTCGGTGTTCCTCAAGGTTCCGTTTTAGGACCACTATTGTTTTCACTATATATTTTACCTCTTGGGGATGTCATTCGAAAACATAATGTTAACTTTCACTGCTATGCGGATGACACACAGCTGTACATTTCAATTAAACATGGTGAAGCCCCAAAATTGCCCTTGCTAGAAGAATGTGTTTCAGACATAAGGAAGTGGATGGCTGCAAACTTTCTACTTTTAAACTCGGACAAAACAGAGATGCTTGTTCTAGGTCCCAAGAAACAAAGAGATCTTCTGTTGAATCTGACAATTAATCTTAATGGTTGTACAGTCGTCTCAAATAAAACTGTGAAGGACCTCGGCGTTACTCTGGACCCTGATCTCTCTTTTGAAGAACATATCAAGACCATTTCAAGGACAGCTTTTTTCCATCTACGTAACATTGCAAAAATCAGAAACTTTCTGTCCAAAAATGATGCAGAAAAATTAATCCATGTTTTTGTCACTTCCAGGTTAGACTACTGCAATGCTCTACTTTCCGGCTACCCGGATAAAGCACTAAATAAACTTCAGTTAGTGCTAAATACGGCTGCTAGAATCCTGACTAGAACCAAAAAATTTGATCATATTACTCCAGTGCTAGCCTCTCTACACTGGCTTCCTGTCAAAGCAAGGGCTGATTTCAAGGTTTTACTGCTAACCTACAAAGCATTACATGGGCTTGCTCCTACCTATCTCTCTGATTTGGTCCTGCCGTACATACCTACACGTACGCTACGGTCACAAGACGCAGGCCTCCTAATTGTCCCTAGAATTTTTAAGCAAACAGCTGGAGGCAGGGCTTTCTCCTATAGAGCTCCATTTTTATGGAACGGTCTGCCTACCCATGTCAGAGACGCAAACTCGGTCTCAACCTTTAAGTCTCTACTGAAGACTCATCTCTTCAGTGGGTCATATGATTGAGTGTAGTCTGGCCCAGGAGTGGGAGGGTGAACGGAAAGGCTCTGGAGCAACGAACCGCCCTTGCTGTCTCTGCCTGGCCGGTTCCTCTCTTTCCACTGGGATTCTCTGCCTCTAACCCTATTCAGGGGCTGAGTCACTGGCTTTACTGGGGCTCTCTCATGCCGTCCCTGGAGGGGGTGCGTCACCTGAGTGGGCTGAGTCACTGATGTGGTCATCCTGTCTGGGTTGGCGCCCCCCCCTTGGGTTGTGCCGTGGCGGAGGTCTTTGTGGGCTATACTCAGCCTTGTCTCAGGATGGTAAGTTGGTGGTTGAAGATATCCCTCTAGTGTTGTGGGGGCTGTGCTTTGGCAAAGTGGGTGGGGTTATATCCTTCCTGTTTGGCCCTGTCCGGGGGTGTCCTCGGATGGGGCCACAGTGTCTCCTGACCCCTCCTGTCTCAGCCACCAGTATTTATGCTGCAGTAGTTTATGTGTCGGGGGGCTAGGGTCAGTTTGTTATATCTGGAGTACTTCTCCTGTCCTATTCGGTGTCCTGTGTGAATCTAAGTGTGCGTTCTCTAATTCTCTCCTTCTCTCTTTCTCTCTCTCGGAGGACCTGAGCCCTAGGACCATGCCCCAGGACTACCTGACATGATGACTCCTTGCTGTCCCCAGTCCACCTGGCTGTGCTGCTGCTCCAGTTTCAACTGTTCTGCCTTATTATTATTCGACCATGCTGGTCATTTATGAACATTTGAACATCTTGGCCATGTTCTGTTATAATCTCCACCCGGCACAGCCAGAAGAGGACTGGCCACCCCACATAGCCTGGTTCCTCTCTAGGTTTCTTCCTAGGTTTTGGCCTTTCTAGGGAGTTTTTCCTAGCCACCGTGCTTCTACACCTGCATTGCTTGCTGTTTGGGGTTTTAGGCTGGGTTTATGTACAGCACTTTGAGATATCAGCTGATGTACGAAGGGCTATATAAATAAATTTGATTTGATTTGATTTGGTACATTTGGGCAAATTGTGGAGACATTTGCATTCATATTACATTTTTCTGCAAGAATGTCGTCAAATCTGTATACTTGGGCTTTGATTTAGCTTTTCCCGTATTAGTAGCCATATTACAAGTTCAACATTCCCAAACCATCAATTTTCATAACTTCAGTACTCTGAATATTCTTATAATTTTTGTCCAAAAGGAAAATGCATGCTGTCGCACAAGGTTAGTAGCTACATTTTACAACAGATACAGGGTTTATGGGTACTCCCGTAAAGCCCAGCTCATTAGCTATCTAGCTAGCTTTGTTTGACCCTTATTGGTGCTTATTTGGCAAAGTTAGAGTCGTTCAAGTTAAGACCGCCCGCGTCATCGGTGTGCCATGAAGGCGTCGCTCTCTGACCAAATATGGTGTCCAATAGGATATACTACACCCTTAATGATTTAGTGAAGTCTGGTTATGTTCTAGGATCTCTGAGGAATACATACGAAAGTGATTTGACTAGTTGAAACAACGTTTAGGGTGAGATTTTCACAGATTCCTTTCTTTGTAAATTTAAATACAAGAGTGGAAATACAAAATCGATCGTGCGTGCTATACGGACCTTTTTAGGATATGAAAAAGGATTTCATCTTACAAAACAACACTTCATGTTATCTCTGGGACCCTTTGGATGATAAATCAGAGCAAGATTTCAGAATGTAAGTACACATTTCACCTTCAGAGGTGAATTTGTCAAACCTTTTTTTGCAATAATAGATACTGTAAATTGGAGAGCGCAGTTATAAGCTTTCAATTTAAGTTTCAGTTTAAGCTTTCAGCCGATATAAGACACTTATATGTACCGACATTCGTGACACAAGATGCTGCATGATTTACAACTGTCCCGTTGACAGGACGCCCTTAAGCAGAAATACACACTATAAACTCACACACGCACACAACTAATGGATGTCCCTCATTGTTATCGAGTTATTGAGTTTGTGAATTACACAGTGAGACGGACCAGAGTAAATGGGCATTTCAACGTCATAGATTTAGCCGGTGGTAACTTGTGGAATAGACACCGGCTGGAATGTGGTTTTAACCAATCAGCATCCAGGATTAGACCCTCCGTTGTATAAACATGCAATTGATCACAGTAACAGCATTAGATCACCCATGCTTATGAAGGGGAAAAAAGATCATTGAGATATTAATGATCTGTATCTCAGTTATTATCATAATAAACAGAACATAATCATATTTAGATTCTTGTCCTGTTAATCAGAGATCTGGCATTTGCTTCCCACCATCTATCTTTGCTTACAATATACAGGAAGTGTGTGTGAGAGTGTGTGCGTGCGTACATGCTAGCGTGAATGTGTGTGTGTATGACTACATGTTTGGTCGGTATGTGCTTTGAGCCTGTGTTTGACCCTTAACCTAAACTTTACTGTTGCTTTGCATGTAAGATACATTTCGGTAAACATATAAAATACATAATATATTTCCTCAATATTTGAAATAAACATGCAGACATTGACTTTACCTGCAGCCCTAGATGGATGTTAGCCATAAAGCATGAGGGAAAGGATTGCTTCTCCAGGAGTCTGTTTCGTGCAGACAAACCGAAATCCCATATATTAAAAATAAATGATATCTGAAATATTTAAAAAGCCCTGACTTCCTTCTCTCTGGCTCCAGGAAAACATACATCACAGCTGGCGTCTGTAGCCAGAACCAACACGATCCATCCGCCTGGGACTCCACTTCACGGGATTGGCTGGACCTCTGCCCAGGGTCAAAGGTCAGAAAGACATCAGTCCTGGTCCTCTATTTGTCCTCTGTTATGAGCCTAGTCCAGCCTGGAACACAAAGAGACAGAGTTGTTGTTTCTGTCTGGGCTGGCATCGGTTGCTATAGTAGGCTGTGAATCTGTAGTGCAAATAACTGTACAAGAAGTTCTGTCAAAGAACAAAATAGGGGAGCCATTGTTATAGACAGTGGCAATTTTAGCATGTAAATCTTGGTGGGGCAAACAAAACAAATGTGGGATGCCTGTCAGCCAAACCACAACACTACACTAAACAATACATTAATTACAACAGTGACAAACGGTGCCCACAAACTGTTAGGACCTACATAAAGCTGTCCCAACAGCAGTCCCAACACCTTACCACTGCTACATCTGGCTATCAGCGGAGCCTTGTCTGGCAGTGAAACAGTTCATTCAGCCTCATTTACTGGCTTTAAAAAAACATAGCTGATATGGCTGACTTGCTTAAACTAATGTGGTTTCTACTGATAATTGAGATGTACAAACTATGGCATAAGGGGACGACAAGCGGATAAGAGGCAATCCGTAATTTAGATTAAGACATTAACGAGCGAGAGACGATGGATGTAGTCAATATAACTATTTGTTTACCACTTTTTAAATGTACAGTGACAGAATTCAGAACATGGGCCGTTCTTACATAAAAACAGACGATGAAAGCTCTTACAATATTCAATGAATACATTTCTCTTAAACAGGTGGTAGGCAAACAAGGCCACACCGGCCACGAACGATGTGTTTACAATACCGCGTTGGTGAAAATAGACCCAAATTATTAGGGTGATGCACATGGGCTACTAAGAGCTTATAATACTTAGTAATACACTTGGTATTACTTTATTAGCTACAGTATAGTCTATGGCATCCTACATAATTTATGAAGCAGCATAAGACATCTTTGGACTCACATGGTGGTGAACAGGAAGTGGCGCGGCGGTCCATCGTGGGAAAATTATGTCATCAAAGAGAAAGATGCCGTATTTACAACTCGGAGTTGAATGACCGTTCAAAATGTATTTTCTCAGTCGTAGCTCGTTTTCCCTGACTTCCCAGTTGTCTTGAACTCACAGTTAGCCACTGATTCCTTCCCAAACCTCTCATTGTTGAATTTCCAACTGTAATGTTGTGTAGTGTTTATGTCCAATGACCAATGAGGAGCTCAAAACAAGTGGGGCTCTGAATGACGGGTCGCCACTGGTTATAGAGACGTTTTCCTAGCTGTGCCATTGGGGAACTAGAGCAAGCACAGTTGTAGTTGTTTTGTTCGCTAATTCTATTGTCAACATGGCTAGCTAGTTGTAATATACCATCTTACAGTGTTAGGCTTTCACAAGGCAATTCAGAGAAACAGATGGTACTGTTGGTGGGCAAAGAGAGGAGTTGTGGCTCCTAAGTGCATGCACTCAGGAGTCAGTGTGTGTGCTGCAGTTCATTTTCTTCACATTAAACAAACAGAGGCTCATTCTGTTCAGAACAACCCAGGGTACGACAACATGTCATAAACTTTGACACAGTATATGACATGAGTTTTATGATTTGGAGATGTGAAGTGCACATTTGGACTCACGGGTGTTTGGCTTGCTTGTATGGCATCAAATCAAATCAAATCAAATGTATTTATATAGCCATTCTCACATCAGCTGATATCTCAAAGTGCTGTACAGAAACTCAACCGAAAACCCCAAACAGCAAGCAATGCAGGTGTAGAAGCACGGTGGCTAGGAAAAACTCCCTAGAAATGCCAAAACCTAGGAGAAACCTAGAGAGGAACCAGGCTATGTGAGGTGGCCAGTCCTCTTCTGGCTGTGCCGGGTGGAGATTATAACAGAACATGCCTAAGATGTTCAAATGTTCATAAATGACCAGCATGGTCAAATAATAATAATCACAGGCAGAACAGTTGAAACTGGAGCAGCAGCACGGCCAGGCGGACTGGGGACAGCAAGGAGTCATCATGCCAGGTAGTCCTGAGGCATGGTCCTAGGGCTCAGGTCCTCCGAGAGAGAGAAAGAAAGAGAGAATTAGAGAGAGCATACTTAAATTCACACAGGACACCGGATAGGACAGGAGAGGTACTCCAGATATAACAAACTGACCCTAGCCCCCCGACACATAAACTACTGCAGCATAAATACTGGAGGCTGAGACAGGAGGGGTCAGGAGACACTGTGGCCCCATCCGATGACACCCCCGGACAGGGCCAAACAGGAAGGATATAACCCCACCCACTTTGCCAAAGCACAGCCCCCACACCACTAGAGGGATTTCTTCAACCACCAACTTAGCATCCTGAGACAAGACCGAGTATAGCCCACAACGATCTCCGCAACGGCACAACCTAAGGGGGGGAGCCAACCCAGACAGGAAGATCACATCAGTGACTCAACCCACTCAAGTGACGCACCCCTCCTAGGGACGATATGAAAGAGCCCCAGTAAGCCAGTGACTCAGCCCCTGTAATAGGGTTAGAGGCAGAGAATCCCAGTGGAAAGAGGGGAACCGGCCAGGCAGAGACAGCAAGGGTGGTTCGTTGCTCCAGAGCCTTTCTGTTCACCTTCACACTCCTGGGCCAGACTACACTCCTTCACGTCAAAGTGGTATTTATTATAATCCTCAATGTTTCATCTTTTAAAATACATCGAGTCCTCTCATTTTACAGCATTTCCTTCACTCAGATGACAACAAATGTGCAAAAGTTGCCTAATTCCCGGGAGGGTATACGGGTATGAGTGTAAAGGGCCACAAACTGTTTCAGTGAGGATTAGGCAGGTCTGATACAGAAAAAGAATGGAAATTCTTGCCTACTTCACACATGTATGTTAATTATTGTTGAAAAAAAGTATTGTGGAGTTCCTAGCTACACCGCTACAGAGCAAAAAACTAATGAAAAAAACTACCAACATTTGAATTGAGTTAAACTAACACCAAGCTACTGCAAATTTAAGTTAAATTACTAGTTGAACTACATGTAGTTCACTACTCCCCAACACTGCAGATAACAACAAATAAAATGGTGAGGGGGGTGGGTTGTGCCTTACTTACAGTAAGTAATGGCACCCTCCTTGTAACATGACCAAGACACACAAGGATCTCTCATACTGTCCTGTATGTCTCACTCTGGGCCTGGCCAAAAGCACTATGGGACAGTGTTGCGAGTGAGAACCAGACTCAGCAGCACTTCCTTCCCCTCCTCACCTCTCTTCTCCTCCTTTCCTCCCTCCTCCATCCTCTGTTTGTCCTTAAAAACTCATCAGGCTGTGCTCCGTGCTCAGCCAGCGATAAGGGGCTCCTGGGCTCCTCACACCTGGGCTGGCTAGCGTGTCGTATCACCCCTAATTACATTAGCCTAATCACCTCCAGATCACTCCACCTCCACGCAGACCCCGCCACGACCCCGTGACCCGGCCAGGGAACCTATTCAGGGGTTAATTTTACTTATCTCCTCTGTAAGCAGACCCCGCCCATAGACGCACTAGGAAAAACAGGGGGATAGGCGGATATGAAGGGATTCCTGTGGGAGGTGTTTAAGATGACTGTTGTCTTATGACCCTGGTGTATGGAATGACACTGTTTGAACCCTTCACACATAATCTAAAGTTGACATAACATTGTCATGGTAGAGCATGGCCATTTATGCTGAACTGCAGAGCACTTCAGATATTAGACGTTAACTCAATTGAGGCACAATGCAATGACAATATAATGTTCCAGAAATACATGTACGGTGTCATATCTACAATTTTGTTATGTGGTCCTATGGTTTTATATTAGTACACAGCAGTCCGTCGTTCTGAGCTCACTCTCTCTCTCTCTCTCTCTCTCTCTCTCTCTATCTCTTCTTCTGCCCCTTCTCTCTCTCTCTCTCTCTCTCTCTCTCTCCCTCTCTATCTCTTCTTCTCCCCCTTCTCTCTCTCTCTCTCTCACTCTCTCTCTCTCTCTCTCTCTCTCTCTCCCTCTCTATCTCTTCTTCTCCCCCTTCTCTCTCTCTCTCTCTCTCTTTCTCTCTCTATCTCTTCTTCTCCCCCTCCTCTCTTCCCTCCTCTCTCTCTGGGCTGTGTGCCGCTCTGTGTCCTCACCTCGTTGCCTTCCTCACTTCTCTTTCTGTGAGATCCGTCAGGCATCGCTGTTCCTGGCTGTCTCCCTGCTCCAGGCCCGCTGGATTTCTCCTCCACCCGCAGAAAGGGCTTTGCACTATGCCAGAGCCAAGGTGCAATACAACTGCCAGCATGATCCAAAGTGGAGCGTTCACTATCTCTCTCTCTCACTTTCTCTTTACTGTCTCCCCTCAGCTCCCCCTGTCTCTTTTCCTTTATCCATCTCTCTCTACCTCTCTCTCTCTCTCTCTCTCTCTCTCTCCCTCTCTCTCTCTATCTACCTCTCACCTTTAATCTGTCTATATTTCTTTTACGTACATTGTCAAAGTACACATACAGACCAACAGCAATAATAATAGTAGTATCAGTAGTGGGAATTCTCTCTCTCTCTCTCCCTCTCCCTCTCCCTCTCCCTCTCTCTCTCTTTCTCTCTCTCTCTCCCACATGTAAAGCACAGTGCTGTTGGGCCCTCTCCATCTGTTATCTGAGTTAAATGAGGGTCTCCCTGCCCATACAGAACAGAGTATCACAGCCCAGCTAAATGAACCTATGAACCAGTCAGCTGATTTGTGCTGTCCATGCCGTAGCACTATGTGGACATGGTTTGCCAACCAAACCCCACACAAAATACTGTTGCTACCCCAGCCTATGGTACCGCTACTCATCAGGTCAAAATACTGCCCAGTGCCCCTCCCTCTCCTCCCATCCTCCCCTCCTTCCTCTCTCCCTCTTTCCCCTGTCTCTCTTTGTTCTGTTTCAGTGTTGGTGTGAGGGGTCAGAGTGAGGTTAGTCAAATACAGTGGGCTTAGCTTCCCAACACTGTCCATTAACTACAAAAACATGTGCTAGAGGAGCCTTGATAGACAGCGCCCTGCTCTGGTAGCCATTGTGTTTCTCAACGCAACATTCGCTACAACGCCTAATGTTGAATGCAACATGTTTTAACGCCAATTAATTGTGTTCACAGTTGCTTCCGTTGGCTATTCAATTAAGCCACGTCAGAGTTACCTATCAATGACCTGAGCCTCCTATGAGTCCGGCCATAAAAGATGTATAGTGCCAAGCGTTAGTGACTACTACCAAGCTTCTACCTGCTGTTGTTTTCCTCTGAGCTTCAGCTATATGGGATACCTCCTAGTACTGTATGTTCTAAAACTGCTCTCCTGGGGAACAACTCCCTTAGGTAGCAGTCTGTGATTCCCAGATGTCCAGGATGTGATATAGTCCCTGCTGTCACATAGTTACCCAAACATCATTCTTCTGTTTTCTACTACTATACTGAGAGACAAACAAATGTGTCTCTCTAGTAGAGGAAAAACATTGCTTCTGTTGAATTGAGAGATGAATGCATCTCTATACTTCCCTCCCTCAATGTATCTCTCTGTCCTCCCTTCAAACTTGGTCTCTGTCCTCTGCACCCCTCTCCCCTCTTCCCCTTTCTCTATGTGCAGACAGACATGCCGTGCTCCCCAGACTGTCCATACTTCCGATCTCACTAATGTTGTTCAGTCATAACAAATCGGGCCCTGACTTTCTAAAGCAAACAATGCTGTGGGGACTGAGTCCTCCAATAACACTTTGTCAGTTCCAATCAGGCCTGAAATATGACTCAACTGTCTATGCCTCTCCCAGCCCAGCCTCCCCTGCCTCCCCCGCCTCCCCTGCCCCCACTTCCTCTCTCTATCCCTGTATGCCTCTATCCCCCTCTCTCTGACCGTCTCTCTTTCGCTTTCTCGCTCTCTGGCTGTCTCTCATTTCTCTCGCCCTCCACCTTTCTTTCTAGGTCTCTCTCTCTCTACCTCTCTCTCTGTCTTTCTCTCCTTCTCTCTGTCTCTCTCTCTACTTCCTCATCTCACTTCTCCATCCATGTCAGTAATACTATTTCTGATGTTGGACATCATAATACCAAAGCATCATTCAGCCCAAGTTGTGACACTCTTTCAGGGAAATGAACCATATATTCTCATTTGACTACAACCAAACCATCAAAAGGACTATATTTTAATTGCACTCCTCATCTTAGAACCAGTTGAATGTGTTTACCCTGTTCTTTATTTGTTGTACCTTGATGCCTTGTTGTGTTAGCCTGTGGCTATTCTAATCAGTAGTACCACTCCCTCCACTTCAACTCTGAGGGAAACATCAGCAGCGATGCCCGGTCGACCGCTGTGCGAGCGTGTTCTCTTCATGGCTGATTAGCGTTGTTCAGAAGCAGGAAAGACCACCTCAAAGAGAAAACTGCCCTGAATTCAAAGTTTAGTCAAACCGAGACAGACTCATTGTCCCTCTGTGTGCATTTCTGCCCTCAACCTTAATACAGCATGGCCCCAACTACCCCTTCAAACACACACACACACACACACACACACACACACACACACACACACACACACACACACACACACACACACACACACACACACACACACACACACACACACACACACTTAGATGTGTAATGAGCTCCTGGTTGCAATTATAATTTGAGAATGATTGACTTGAAGCAATGAAGTGTAACACTTGGTCTTGTCGGACCCCACAAGTGCTGTTTGTGTCTGTGAGGGTATTTACCCTGCCGTTTGTGTCTGTGAAGGTATGTACCCTGCCGTTTGTGTCTTTGAAGGTATTTACCCTGCCGTTTGTGTCTGTGAAGGTATTTACCCTGCCGTTTGTGTCTGTGAAGGTATTTACCCTGCCGTTTGTGTCTGTGAAGGTATTTACCCTGCCGTTTGTGTCTGTGAGGGTATTTACCCTGACGTTTGTGTCTGTGAAGGTATTTACCCTGCCGTTTGTGTCTGTGAAGGTATTTACCCTGCCGTTTGTGTCTGTGAGGGTATTTACCCTGCCGTTTGTGTCTGTGAAGGTATTTACCCTGCCGTTTGTCACCTCGTCTTAGTGTTGAAAAACCAAACTTTACTCTGGAGAGAATTAACCACCGCCCTCTGGGGAATTATATCACTCTTTCACAGTCGCGATTTTAGCATTGAAATCTTGGTGGGGCAAACAACCAATTTTATTAGATGCATGTCTGCAAAGCCACTAAAATACCCTAAACAATACATTAGTTGCACAATAACGGTGAAAAGTGGTGCCCACAAACTGTTAGGGCCTACATAAAGCTGTCCCAACACCAGCTGTCCTTCCAGCACCATGGAGTGAACTCTTTCCACCGCTACACCTGGCTATCAGTGGAGCCTTGTCTGGCAGAGAAACAGTTCAAACAGTCCTCCTCATGGTTACAGACCCAACAACATTATATAGTATCCCCTCCTCATGGTTACAGACCCAACAACATTATATAGTATCCCCTCCTCATGGTTACAGACCCAACAACATTATATAGTATCCCCTCCTCATGGTTACAGACCTTCCTCATGGTTACAGACCCTCCTCATGGTTACAGACCCAACAACATTATATAGTATCCCCTCCTCATGGTTACAGACCCAACAACATTATATAGTATCCCCTCCTCATGGTTACAGACACAACAACATTTTATAGTATCCCCTCCTCATGGTTACGGACCCAACAACATTATATAGTATCACCTCCTCATGGTTACAGACACAACAACATTATATAGTATCACTTCCTCATGGTTACAGACACAACAACAATAAATAGTATCCCCTCCTCATGGTTACAGACCCAACAACATTATATAGTATCCCCTACTCATGGTTACAGACCCAACAACATTATATAGTATCCCCTCCTCATGGTTACAGACACAACAACATTATATAGTATCCCCTCCTCATGGTTACAGACACAACAACATTATATAGTATCCCCTCCTCATGGTTACAGACCCAACAACATTATATAGTATCCTTTCCTCATGGTTACAGACCCAACAACATTATATACAGTGCCTTGCGAAAGTATTCGGCCCCCTTGAACTTTGCGACCTTTTGCCACATTTCAGGCTTCAAACATAAAGATATAAAACTGTATTTTTTTGTGAAGAATCAACAACAAATGGGACACAATCATGAAGTGGAACGACATTTATTGGATATTTCAAACTTTTTTAACCTAATCAAAAATTGAAAAATTGGGCGTGCAAAATTATTCAGCCCCCTTAAGTTAATACTTTGTTGCGCCACCTTTTGCTGCGATTACAGCTGTAAGTCGCTTGGGGTATGTCTCTATCAGTTTTGCACATCGAGAGACTGACATTTTTTCCCATTCCTCCTTGCAAAACAGCTCGAGCTCAGTGAGGTTGGATGGAGAGCATTTGTGAACAGCAGTTTTCAGTTCTTTCCACAGATTCTCGATTGGATTCAGGTCTGGACTTTGACTTGGCCATTCTAACACCTGGATATGTTTATTTTTGAACCATTCCATTGTAGATTTTGCTTTATGTTTTGGATCATTGTCTTGTTGGAAGACAAATCTCCGTCCCAGTCTCAGGTCTTTTGCAGACTCCATCAGGTTTTCTTCCAGAATGGTCCTGTATTTGGCTCCATCCATCTTCCCATCAATTTTAACCATCTTCCCTGTCCCTGCTGAAGAAAAGCAGGCCCAAACCATGATGCTGCCACCACCATGTTTGACAGTGGGGATGGTGTGTTCAGCTGTGTTGCTTTTACGCCAAACATAACGTTTTGCATTGTTGCCAAAAAGTTCAATTTTGGTTTCATCTGACCAGAGCACCTTCTTCCACATGTTTGGTGTGTCTCCCATGTGGCTTGTGGCAAACTTTTTATGGATATCTTTAAGAAATGGCTTTCTTCTTGCCACTCTTCCATAAAGGCCAGATTTGTGCAATATTCGACTGATTGTTGTCCTATGGACAGAGTCTCCCACCTCAGCTGTAGATCTCTGCAGTTCATCCAGAGTGATCATGGGCCTCTTGGCTGCATCTCTGATCAGTCTTCTCCTTGTATGAGCTTAAAGTTTAGAGGCACGGCCAGGTCTTGGTAGATTTGCAGTGGTCTGATACTCCTTCCATTTCAATATTATCGCTTGCACAGTGCTCCTTGGGATGTTTAAAGCTTGGGAAATCTTGTTGTATCGAAATCCGGCTTTAAACTTCTTCACAACAGTATCTCGGACCTGCCTGGTGTGTTCCTTGTTCTTCATGATGCTCTCTGCGCTTTTAACGGACCTCTGAGACTATCACAGTGCAGGTGCATTTATACGGAGACTTGATTACACACAGGTGGATTGTATTTATCATCATTAGTCATTTAGGTCAACATTGGATCATTCAGAGATCCTCACTGAACTTCTGGAGAGAGTTTGCTGCACTGAAAGTAAAGGGGCTGAATAATTTTGCACGCCCAATTTTTCAGTTTTTTATTTGTTAAAAAAGTTTGAAATATCCAATAAATGTCGTTCCACTTCATGATTGTGTCCCACTTGTTGTTGATTCTTCACAAAAAAATACAGTTTTATATCTTTATGTTTGAAGCCTGAAATGTGGCAAAAGGTCGCAAAGTTCAAGGGGGCCGAATACTTTCGCAAGGCACTGTAGTATCCCCTCCTCATAGATAAAAGCACATGAGCTATTTATAACACACAAAGTAAGCAACCCAATGAAATGTGTTATTCCAACATTTCCTGAAATGATGAATTAGAGAGTAATGAGAGACCCATATAAACAATGTAACAATTGAGATCTACAAACTATGCCATAAGAGATAGACATATTTTTGATTAGGACATTAATGAGCGAGCTCTTACGAAAGATATGCCTATTTGTTCAGCACTTTTGAACTGGACAGCGACGTAATTCAGAACAGGGGACGTTCTTACAGTTTTATCCCTGTACACCAAGTCAGAAAGTCAGAAAGTGATTTCTTGTCACGTTCTGACCTTAGTTCTTTTGGTTATGTCTTTGTTTTAGTACGGTCAGGGCGTGAGTTGGGTGGGCTGTCTATGTTAGTTTTTCTATTAATTGCTATTTCTGTGTTTGGCCTGGTATGGTTCTAAATCAGAGGCAGCTGTCAATCGTTGTCCCTGATTGAGAACCATATTTAGGGAGCCTGTTTTCTATTGTGTTTCGTGGATGATTATTTTCTGTTCTGTGTTTGTATTTCACCGTTCAGGACTGTTTTCTATTGTGTTTCATGGGTGTTTGTATTTCACCGTTCAGGACTATTTTCGTTTTGTTCTCGTGTTTTGTTGTTTTTGTTCGAGTATTCGTTTTCATTAAAACAATAGTATGCAAGTATAAACACCATGGGACCACGCAGCCGTCATACCGCTCAGGATGGAGACTTGTTTTGTCGCCTAGAAGGGAATGTACTTTGGTGGAAAAGTGCAAATCAATCCCAGAACAACAGCAAAGGACCTTGTGAAGATGCTGGAGGAAACCGGTACAAAAATATCTATATCCACAGTAAAACGAGTCCTGCATCAACGTAACCTGAAAGGCCACTCAGAAAGGAAGAAGCCACTGCTCCAAAACTGCCATAAAAAAGCCAGACTACGATTTGCAACTGCACAAGGGGACAAAGATCGTACTTTTTGGAGAAATGTCCTATGGTCTGATGAAACATAAATAGAACTGTTTGGCCATGATGACCATCGTTATGTTTGGAGGAAAAGGAGGTATGCAAGCCGAAGAACACCATCCCAACCTTGAAGCACGGGGTGGCAGCATCATGTTGTGGGGGTGTTTTGCTGCAGGAGGGACTGGTGCACTTCACAAACTAGATGGCATCATGAAGAAGAAAAATTATGTGGATACATTAAAGCAACATCTCAAGACATCAGTCAGGAAGTTAGAGCTTGGTCGCAAATGGGTCTTCCAAATGGACAATGACACCAAGCATACTTCCAAAGTTGTGGAAAATGGTTTAAGGCCAACAAAGTCAAGGTATTGGAGTGGCCATCACAAAGCCCTGACCTCCATCCTATAGAACATTTTTGGGCAGAACTGAAAAAGCATATGCGAGCAAGGAGGCCTACAAACCTGACTCAGTTACACAAGCTCTGTCAGAAGAAATGGGCCAACATTCACCCAACTTATTGGTGGAAGCTTGTGGAAGGCTACCTGAAACATTTAGAGAAACATAGTAGAGACACATATTTCCCTCAGATTACACAGATACACAAAGAATTTAAAAACAAACCCAATTCTGATAAACTCTACTGGGTGAAATACCACAGTGTGCCATCACAACAGCTAGATTTGTGACCTGTTGCCACAAGAAGAGGGCAACCAGTGAAGAACAAACAGCATTTTAAATACAACCCATATTTGTGTTTATTTATTTTCCCTTTTGTACTTTAATTATTTGCACATCGCTACAACACTGTATATAGACATAATATGACATTTGTAATGTATGTTTCCCATGACAAGAAAGCCCTTGAATTGAATTGAAATTGAGAGAGAAGACAAAGATGTGTGACACCTCCATTCGTCAGATGAAATCCCCCATAACGCACCATTTATTGCGGCATTAGAGTGAATACAGAGTAAGGGCTTTTGTAGACCCCACTGTGGCATGCGTTTGTATCGCCTTTCCCCAGGCCAGGGCCTCTATCCAAACACAACTTCTGTTACTTACAATTCACAGTCAAGCCAGGGGGATTATTTCTGAACATACAGGTCAGCCATGTAATATATCCAGTATTCTTCCTTTTCTGGAAGGAAAAAAGGGGAAAGGATAGTTTGAGTGATCTGATTGATTTATCAGGTAGAAAGGAGTGTTGGGAGGTTGTGTCAATGCAGAGATAATGTGTTTCAGGGGATATTTTTCCATCAGAATTCAACAGGTATTTATATTCAAATGTTAAATAATATGGATTTTTCGTGGCAAAGCCACAGAGTTTCTGTTTTTTCAAAGCAGTCACTTTCCCTTCCCTCACGCAAGTGGCTAACGCCCCCCACTCACCCAACTCTGCCCTTCTCTTCCAGGTGATAACGCATGTGATAACCACTCAGTAGTCAGACCCCAAACCCCTCCCCACTCATTCCAAACTAATAAAACCAGAGCTTCCTGGTATTCCTGGCCCTACCCACTCCCACCAGAGAGAGGAAGCTATTTATGTAACCTTTGCCCCCTCTAATACATTAATTGAGGGGTGACTGCGACTAGGTCCATTTCGGGTGATGGAGGGTGTTGGTAATTGCCCAATGACCCCCACTTTCTCCCCTCCTCACCCTCTCACCTTCTACCTCCCCCCTCACCCTTTACTTCACTCCCCTCTGTCCCACACAGAAACTGTGGTCTGCTGGGATCAAAGTAATTGCCCCATGGAAGGCTATGAGGGTAGTACCAGGACCATGGAGACCAAATGAACTACCAGTGACCCAGACAGAGGTAGAGACTCACCCCTCACTCCGTTCCTTCGGCCCGCTGCTCAAATCAAATCAAATCCAACATTATTTGCCACATGCACCGAATACACCAAGTGTAAACTTTACCATGAAATGCTTACTTATAAATCCTTAACCAACATACCAAGTATGCTAAAATAAAAAGTAACACTGGCACCGGGTCAGTGTGTGTGGGTACAGGCTAGTTGAGATCATCTCTACATGTATAGTTGAAGTCGGAAATTTACATACACCTTATCCAAATACATTTCAACTCAGTTTTTCACCATTCCTGACATTTAATCCTAGTAAAAATTCGCTGACTTAGGTCAGTTAGGATCACCACTTTATTTTAAGACTGTGAAATGTCAGAATAATAGAGATAATGATTTATTTCAGCTTTTATTTCTTTCATCACATTCCCAGTGGGTCAGAAGTTTACATACACTCAATTAGTATTTGGTAGCATTGCCTTTAAATTGTTTAACTTAGGTCAAACGTTTAGGGTAGCCTTCCACAAGCTTCCCACAAGTTGGGGGAATTTTGGCCCATTCCTCCTGACAGAGCTGGTGTAACTGAGCTTTTTCAGTTCTGCCCACAACTTTTCTATAGGATTGAGGTCAGGGCTTTGTGATGGCCACTCCAATACCTTGACTTTGTTGTCCTTAAGCCATTTTGCCACAACTTTGGAAGTATGCTTGGGGTCATTGTCCATTTGGAAGACCCATTTGCAACCAAGCTTTAACTTCCTGACTGATGTCTTGTGATGCTTCAATATATCCACATTGTTTTCCTTCCTAGTGATGCCATCTATTTTGTGAAGTGTACCAGCCCCTCCTGCAGCAAATCACTCACACAACATGATGTTGCCACCCCCGTGCTTCATGGTTGGGATGGTGTTCTTAGGCTTGCAAGCCTCCCCCGTTTTCCTCCAGAAATAACAATGGTCATCATGGCCAAAAAGTTATATTTTTGTTTCCTCAGACCAGAGGACATTTCTCCAAAAAGTACAATCTTTGTCCCCATGTGCGGTTGCAAACCGTAGTCTGTTTTTTTTATGGCGGTTTTGGAGCCGTGGCTTCTTCCTTGCTGAGCGGCCTTTCAGGTTATGTCGATATAGGACTCATTTTACTGTGGATATAGATACTTTTGTACCTGTTTCCTCCAGCACCTTCACAAGGTCCTTTGCTGTTGTTCTGGGATTGATTTGCACTTTTCGCACCAAAGTACGTTCATCTCTAGGAGACAGAATGTGTCTCCTTCCAGAGCGGCATGACGGCTGCGTGGTCCCTTGGTGTTTATACTTGCATACTATTGTTTGTACAGATGAACGTGGTACCTTCAGGTGTTTGGAAATTGATACTTTTGTACCTGTTTCCTCCAGCATCTTCACAAGGTCCTTTGCTGTTGTTCTGGGATTGATTTGCACTTTTCGCACCAAAGTACGTTCATCTCTAGGAGACAGAATGTGTCTCCTTCCAGAGCGGCATGACGGCTGCGTGGTCCCTTGGTGTTTATACTTGCATACTATTGTTTGTACAGATGAACGTGGTACCTTCAGGTGTTTGGAAATTGCTCCCAAGGATGAACCAGACTTGTGGAGGTCTAAAGTTTTTTTTCTGAGGTCTTGGCTGATTTCTTTTGATTTTCCCATGATGTCAAGCAAAGAGGCACTGAGTTTGAAGTTAGGCCTTGAAATACATCCAAAGGTACACCTCCAATTGACTCAAATTATGTCAATTAGCCTATCAGATACTTCTAAAGCCATGACATAA
>NC_143036.1:59542500-59607500 GCF_057628025.1 Oncorhynchus mykiss
GTGGTGTCTCTCTATCTCTCTCTCATAAAAACTGGGCTAGTGGTGTGTGTTAGAGGGGCTTTGTCCTTCCCTGGTGGAACTGGGTGTAATGACATGACTGTCTTTGTGTCAGTAGCATTCACCACTCCACCCCCTTTTCCCTTCACTCTCACTTCTTTTTTAATCTAGCTTTCTCTCTCTCTCCCTCCCCTCTGTCTGACAGCCTCTACAGGTCTGTTTTTCTTCCCTCTGCCCATCTTGTCACAACGCAGGTGAGACTCTCTCTCTCCATCTCTCACTCCCACTCCTACGTGTCTCGCTCCCCACCACCCATTCCCTCTCTCTGCATTTTCTGGTAAATTTTCTCTCTATTTCTTTTAATTTCCAAACCTTTACTTTTCTCTCTCTCTCTTTAGATTGTTGTCCCTCCTCCTTTCTTCTGTGAGTATGTTATTATTATTTTTTACCTTTATTTAACCTGGCACGTCAGTTAAGAACAAATTCTTATTTACAATGACGGTCTACCGGGGAACAGTGGGTTAACTGCCTTGTTTAGGGGCAGAACGACAGATTTTTACCTTGTCAGCTCAGGGATTTGATCCAGCAACCTTTCTGTTACTGGCCGAAACGCTCTAACCGCTAGTCTACCTACCTGTCACTATTCCACAGTGTGTGTCTTAATTGCTGTCGGTGAGTGTGTATATGAGAATTGATGTGTAAAGGTCCGGCTTAGTAAGTCTCATCTCAAGAGCAGCCAAACGGGAGACTGGACTTCCATTATAACACTGTTCCAAGACCTGCCAGTCTGTGGCCACTCTTATGCTTTCCTGCTATCAAGGAGCCATTAGCTGATCACAAAACAGATCTGCAGCCTTTGTCTTCAATTTCCTGTCGATGGTTACAATGGCTATTGCTGTTTGGCTATTACAAAATGTCATCATTTGTCACATTCATAACTATAATCTTTGATATTCGTTTTTAGAAACGAGTGTGTTTGAATATGAATTTTAAAAAGTAATTTCACCGAAAGCAGAAAAATAATGGCCTCCATTATTAGCGGATCCAAAAAGAACTCAACATATTTTATTTTGTTATTTCTTCTTTTACAAAAGTAGAACACAGAGACGCAGTAATTTGGGTTTATGTTTTGCGTACGGCAGGGAAAGAAAAGACTGGTATAATATAATCATTGATGAATGGCTTGAATGTAGTTAGGGAAGCGTGGCAGAGTTGGAGAGGGGACTGAGATTAACATAGAACAAAGCAAATTGGGTTTGCCATTATTACACAATCCTGACTGCAGCAAGCCCCTAACCATGAGAGACAAATGGGGCTGCAGATTCATAAAAGCTTCATTAACCAGCCAGGTCGCTCAAGATATACTTCGACATTTGACGTCCATCCATGTCCCGAGGACGTCGGGAGATGCCTTTAAAACCCGCCACTAGAGGCAAAGGTGAATGCTATTACCATCCAGTGGGCATGGGTTTTGGTAGGGCGTTGTGGACAGAAAGGAGGATAGGCATAAGCCGCAAGCTCCGGGTCCGAGGGTCCCGTATTCAATTTATTTTGTTGTTTTAACCCTATCCCAGCCCTTAACTCTTAACTTAACCAGAATGAGAGACAGCAGTGGTGCAGCCCCAGATGCAGATGCTGCAGGAGGATATCCAAAACACGTTGAAATTTGACGTTTGGAGCAACTTCGAAGCTTGACGAGTCAAGAAACATGGAAAAACATCAGAATCTGAAGTAAAAATTTGTCAGACCATGAGATCTTGTTGCAATTAACACGAGCCAGGGAGAAAGATAGAGAGAGAAAGAGAGACGAGGAGAGAGAAAGGGATAGAGATAAAGAGAGAGAGTAGGGGATGAGAGACAGATAGAGATAGCAAGAGAGAAAGGAGAGAGAAAAGGAGAAAGGGAGAGAGATATGGCAAACGATCAATGTGCTCGTGTAAACAGCATTTTGAGATTTCTGTCCCAAGTCTGACAGGGTTTTGAGAGGAATAACGGTGACCTCTATGAACTCAAGTGGATTGAAATGTAACCCATTATGAACTATCACTGCAGAGAAGACATTTTGGTTGACACAATCGTCATTTCATACACATCACAGTCCTAGTTTCCTTAATGACATCCCCCATTCTGCCATTTCCACCAATCTCCATCTATTTTAACATGTTAGCGTTAGCCGGGGTTAGTCAATAGCAATTAGCAGGTGGGTCGGGGAGATCATGGATATCCTTGAAAGTCATTCCTGTCACCATTAAGTAATTCCCGTAACCATAACACCAGCTACTCACTCTGCTTAGCTGACTGCGGACGCATCATCACCATCACCCATTCAGGCTAATGGGCAAATACATCTTAATGTAATGTCATAATGTGATCATCGCAGCTCCAGGACTCAATGGATGAAGCCCCCTGTACCACATACCAGATTACCCCAACTCCCTACCGCCTGTCTCTCTCACTCTCAAACGCCACCGCAGGGAAATAGGCGGTCATCATTATCATCACACACTGATGGCAATCCACTAATCTCGAGTAAACGACGCCATAAGAGTGCTGCCATTATTAGCATAGCCGCGGTGCACTAAAGGCCACTACGCTAGCGGCTAGATTAGTGCATAAGTCTCACGCTTATCCCAGGTAGGTGTCACTGCTAGGGGAGAGGAGAGGACATCCGTCAAAGATACGGTCACACGGATGGTGCTAAGTGTCAGGTTTCAGAGAGAGACAGAGAAGCAGTGAGAGAGAGGGGGGAGACAGTCAGAGAAAAAGGGAGGAACAGAGAGGGAGAGGAAGAGAGAGAGAGTGAGGCCGTGAGAGAGAGGGGGGAGAAAGAGAGAGAAAAGGGGAAGAACAGAGAGGGAGAGGAAATAAGAGAGAGATGAATGGACCGATCAGGGAATAGAGGATTCTGGGATTGTTTATTGCTGCACTGTAATTGGATAAAGCAACCGACTAACCTCTTTAGGCCTGTCACTTTAGTTCATCCTCAGGAGGACCATCACAGACGGCTTGATTGAGTTTGCAGCCTATTGAAACTTTATCATTTTTTTAGTGTGCTTGAACAAACGGTCGAAGTGTGATGTTACACATGATTTATGAAGGCAGGGAACGTGGTGGTCTGGGGAGATATGTCATCACTAAAGACACACAGTATACTTACAGCTATGAGTTAGGATCACAAAGCTATGTCAACAATGGACCCATACTTGAACCCCTCTCCCTCTCTTTGTCAGTTATTGTAGTTATCACGCATATCACAGTACTTGTTCTGAATTCCTCCATGTCAGATCTTTAACTAAGGCCTAGATACAAGTCTATTTGTATCAAGGAAGAGATGCAATTGAAATATGAAGGCCATGTTCCCACTTTCACGGATTGCATTCTCGGTAAACGCTTCACACACCGGCTCAAGCAGAAATTATCTTTACATTTCAATCAAGCTATAACACGGATCTTCCGCGATACGGACTGAATCTAGCCCTAACTCTTTGTCTATGACTGTTTACCACTAGTTTACAATACAGACTGAATCTAGCCCTGACTCTTTGTCTATGACTGTTTACCACTAGTTTACAATACAGACTGAATCTAGCCCTGACTCTTTGTCTATGACTGTTTACCACTAGTTTACAATACAGACTGAATCTAGCCCTGACTCTTTGTCTATGACTGTTTACCACTAGTTTACAATACGGACTGAATCTAGCCCTAACTCTTTGTCTGTGTCTGTTTACCACTAGTTTACAATACAGACTGAATCTAGCCCTGACTCTTTGTCTATGTCTGTTTACCACTAGTTTACAATATGGACTGAATCTAGCCCTGACTCTTTGTCTGTGTCTGTTTACCACTAGTTTACAATATGGACTGAATCTAGCCCTGACTCCTTGTCTGTGTCTGTTTACTAGTAGTTTACAATACAGACTGAAACTAGCCCTAACTCCTTGTCCATGTCTGTTTACCACTAGTTTACAATACGGACTGAAACTAGCCCTACATCTTTGTCCATGTCTGTTTACCACTAGTTTACAATATGGACTGAATCTAGCCCTGACTCTTTGTCTATGTCTGTTTACTAGTAGTTTACAATAAGGACTGAATCTAGCCCTGACTCTTTGTCTGTGTCTGTTTACTAGTAGTTTACAATACAGACTGAATCTAGCCCTGGCTCTTTGTCTGTGTCTGTTTACCACTAGTTTGCAATTCAGACTGAATCTAGCCCTGACTCTTTGTCTGTCTGTTCACTAGTAGTTTACAATACGGACTGAATCTAGCCCTAACTCTTTGTCTGTGTCTGTTTACCACTAGTTTACAATATGGACTGAATCTAGCCCTGACTCTTTGTCTGTGTCTGTTTACCACTAGTTTACAATACAGACTGAATCTAGCCCGGACTCTTTGTCTGTGTCTGCAAACAACTAGTTTACAATACGGACTGAATCTAGACCTGACTTGTTGTCTATGTCTGTTTACCACTAGTTTACAATACGGACTGAAACTAGCCCTGACTCTTTGTCCATGTCTGTTTACCACTAGTTTACAATATGGACTGAATCTAGCTAGCCCTGACTCTTTGTCTGTGTCTGTTTACCACTAGTTTACAATTCAGACTGAATCTAGCCCTAACTCTTTGTCTGTGTCTGTTTACCACTAGTTTACAATTCAGACTGAATCTAGCCCTGACTCTTTGTCTATATCTGTTTACTAGTAGTTTAAAATTCAGAATGAATCTAGCCCTGACTCTTTGTCTATGTCTGTTCACTAGTAGTTTATAATTAAGACTGAATCTAGCCCTGACTCTTTGTCTATGTCTGTTCACTAGTAGTTTACAATTCAGACTGAATCTATCCCTGACTCTTTGTCTGTCTGTATACCGCTAGTATACAATACGGACTGAATCTAGCCCTGACTCTTTGTCTGTGTCTGTTCACTAGTAGTGTAAAATTCAGAATGAATCTAGCCCTGACTCGTTGTCTATGTCTGTTCACTAGTGGTTTACGATTCAGACTGAATCTATCCCTGACTCTTTGTCTGTCTGTATACCACTAGTATACAATTCAGACTGAATCTAGCCCTGACTCGTTGTCTGTGTCTGTTTACCACTAGTTTACAATACAGACTGAATCTAGCCCTGACTCTTTGTCTATGTCTGTTTACTAGTAGTTTACAATACAGAATGAATCTAGCCCTGACTCTTTGTCTATGTCTGTTCACTAGTAGTTTATAATTAAGACTGAATCTAGCCCTGACTCTTTGTCTATGTCTGTTCACTAGTAGTTTAAAATTCAGACTGAATCTATCCCTGACTCTTTGTCTGTCTGTATACCACTAGTATACAATTCAGACTGAATCTAGCCCTGACTCGTTGTCTGTGTCTGTTTACCACTAGTTTACAATACAGACTGAATCTAGCCCTGACTCTTGTCTGTGTCTGTTTACCACTAGTTTACAATACAGACTGAATCTAGCCCTGACTCTTTGTCTGTGTCTGTTTACCACTAGTTTACAATACAGACTGAATCTAGCCCTGACTCTTTGTCTGTGTCTGTTTACCACTAGTTTACAATACGGACTGAATCTAGCCCTAACTCTTTGTCTGTGTCTGCAAATAACTAGTTTACAATTCAGACTGAATCTAGCCCTGACTCTTTGTCTGTGTCTGTTTACCACTAGTTTACAATACGGACTGAATCTAGCCCTGACTCTTTGTCTGTGTCTGTTTACCACTAGTTTACAATACAGACTGAATCTAGCCCTGACTCTTTGTCTGTGTCTGTTTACCACTAGTTTACAATACAGACTGAATCTAGCCCTGACTCTTTGTCTGTGTCTGTTTACCACTAGTTTACAATACAGACTGAATCTAGCCCTGACTCTTTGTCTGTGTCTGCAAACAACTAGTTTACAATTCAGTCTGAATCTAGCCCTGACTCTTTGTCTGTGTCTGTTTACCACTAGTTTACAATACGGACTGAATCTAGCCCTGACTCTTTGTCTGTGTCTGTTTACCACTAGTTTACAATACGGACTGAATCTAGCCCTGACTCTTTGTCTGTGTCTGCAAATAACTAGTTTACAATATGGATTGAATCTAGCCCTGACTCTTTGTCTGTGTCTGTTTACCACTAGTTTACAATGTGGACTGAATCTAGCCCTGACTCTTTGTCTGTGTCTGTTTACCACTAGTTTACAATAAAGACTGAATCTAGCCCGGACTCTTTGTCTGTGTCTGCAAACAACTAGTTTACAATACGGACTGAATCTAGACCTGACTTGTTGTCTATGTCTGTTTACCACTAGTTTACAATACGGACTGAAACTAGCCCTGACTCTTTGTCCATGTCTGTTTACCACTAGTTTACAATACGGACTGAATCTAGCCCTAACTCTTTGTCTATGTCTGTTTACTAGTAGTTTACAATACAGACTGAATCTAGCCCTGGCTCTTTGTCTGTGTCTGTTTACCACTAGTTTACAATACGGACTGAATCTAGTCCTGACTCTTTGTCTGTGTCTGCAAACAACTAGTTTACAATTCAGTCTGAATCTAGTCCTGACTCTTTGTCTGTGTCTGTTTACCACTAGTTTACAATATGGACTGAATCTAGCCCTGACTCTTTGTCTGTGTCTGTTTACCACTAGTTTACAATTCAGACTGAATCTAGCCCTGACTCTTTGTCTGTCTGTTCACTAGTAGTTTGAAATACGGACTGAATCTAGCCCTAACTCTTTGTCTGTGTCTGTTTACTACTAGTTTACAATTCAGACTGAATCTAGCCCTGACTCTTTGTCTATATCTGTTTACTAGTAGTTTAAAATTCAGACTGAATCTAGCCCTGACTCTTTGTCTGTGTCTGTTTACCACTAGTTTACAATACAGACTGAATCTAGCCCTGACTCTTTGTCTGTGTCTGTTTACCACTAGTTTACAATATGGACTGAATCTAGCCCTGACTCTTTGTCTGTGTCTGTTTACCACTAGTTTACAATACGGACTGAATCTAGCCCTGACTCTTTGTCTGTGTCTGCAAATAACTAGTTTACAATTCAGACTGAATCTAGCCCTGACTCTTTGTCTGTGTCTGTTTACCACTAGTTTACAATACGGACTGAATCTAGCCCTGACTCTTTGTCTGTGTCTGTTTACCACTAGTTTACAATACAGACTGAATCTAGCCCTGACTCTTTGTCTATGTCTGTTTACCACTAGTTTACAATATGGACTGAATCTAGCCCTGACTCTTTGTCTGTGTCTGTTTACCACTAGTTTACAATATGGACTGAATCTAGCCCTGACTCTTTGTCTGTGTCTGTTTACCACTAGTTTACAATATGGACTGAATCTAGCCCTGACTCCTTGTCTGTGTCTGTTTACTAGTAGTTTACAATACAGACTGAAACTAGCCCTAACTCCTTGTCCATGTCTGTTTACCACTAGTTTACAATACGGACTGAAACTAGCCCTACATCTTTGTCCATGTCTGTTTACCACTAGTTTACAATATGGACTGAATCTAGCCCTGACTCTTTGTCTATGTCTGTTTACTAGTAGTTTACAATAAGGACTGAATCTAGCCCTGACTCTTTGTCTGTGTCTGTTTACTAGTAGTTTACAATACAGACTGAATCTAGCCCTGGCTCTTTGTCTGTGTCTGTTTACCACTAGTTTACAATACAGACTGAATCTAGCCCTGACTCTTTGTCTGTCTGTTCACTAGTAGTTTACAATACGGACTGAATCTAGCCCTAACTCTTTGTCTGTGTCTGTTTACCACTAGTTTACAATATGGACTGAATCTAGCCCTGACTCTTTGTCTGTGTCTGTTTACCACTAGTTTACAATACAGACTGAATCTAGCTCGGACTCTTTGTCTGTGTCTGCAAACAACTAGTTTACAATACGGACTGAATCTAGACCTGACTTGTTGTCTATGTCTGTTTACCACTAGTTTACAATACGGACTGAAACTAGCCCTGACTCTTTGTCCATGTCTGTTTACCACTAGTTTACAATATGGACTGAATCTAGCTAGCCCTGACTCTTTGTCTGTGTCTGTTTACCACTAGTTTACAATTCAGACTGAATCTAGCCCTGACTCTTTGTCTATATCTGTTTACTAGTAGTTTAAAATTCAGAATGAATCTAGCCCTGACTCTTTGTCTATGTCTGTTCACTAGTAGTTTATAATTAAGACTGAATCTAGCCCTGACTCTTTGTCTATGTCTGTTCACTAGTAGTTTACAATTCAGACTGAATCTATCCCTGACTCTTTGTCTGTCTGTATACCGCTAGTATACAATACGGACTGAATCTAGCCCTGACTCTTTGTCTGTGTCTGTTCACTAGTAGTGTAAAATTCAGAATGAATCTAGCCCTGACTCGTTGTCTATGTCTGTTCACTAGTGGTTTACGATTCAGACTGAATCTATCCCTGACTCTTTGTCTGTCTGTATACCACTAGTATACAATTCAGACTGAATCTAGCCCTGACTCGTTGTCTGTGTCTGTTTACCACTAGTTTACAATACAGACTGAATCTAGCCCTGACTCTTTGTCTATGTCTGTTTACTAGTAGTTTACAATACAGAATGAATCTAGCCCTGACTCTTTGTCTATGTCTGTTCACTAGTAGTTTATAATTAAGACTGAATCTAGCCCTGACTCTTTGTCTATGTCTGTTCACTAGTAGTTTAAAATTCAGACTGAATCTATCCCTGACTCTTTGTCTGTCTGTATACCACTAGTATACAATTCAGACTGAATCTAGCCCTGACTCGTTGTCTGTGTCTGTTTACCACTAGTTTACAATACAGACTGAATCTAGCCCTGACTCCTTGTCTGTGTCTGTTTACTAGTCGTTTGCAATACGGACTGAATCTAGCCCTGACTCTTTGTCTGTCTGTATACCGCTAGTATACAATACGGACTGAATCTAGCCCTGACTCTTTGTCTGTGTCTGTTCACTAGTAGTGTAAAATTCAGAATGAATCTAGCCCTGACTCTTTGTCTGTGTCTGTTTACCACTAGTTTACAATACAGACTGAATCTAGCCCTGACTCTTTGTCTGTGTCTGTTTACCACTAGTTTACAATACAGACTGAATCTAGCCCTGACTCTTTGTCTGTGTCTGTTTACCACTAGTTTACAATACAGACTGAATCTAGCCCTGACTCTTTGTCTATGTCTGTTTACCACTAGTTTACAATACGGACTGAATCTAGCCCTGACTCTTTGTCTGTGTCTGCAAATAACTAGTTTACAATATGGATTGAATCTAGCCCTGACTCTTTGTCTATGTCTGTTTACTAGTAGTTTACAATTCAGACTGAATCTAGCCCTGACTCTTTGTCTGTGTCTGTTTACCACTAGTTTACAATGTGGACTGAATCTAGCCCTGACTCTTTGTCTGTGTCTGTTTACCACTAGTTTACAATAAAGACTGAATCTAGCCCGGACTCTTTGTCTGTGTCTGCAAACAACTAGTTTACAATACGGACTGAATCTAGACCTGACTTGTTGTCTATGTCTGTTTACCACTAGTTTACAATACGGACTGAAACTAGCCCTGACTCTTTGTCCATGTCTGTTTACCACTAGTTTACAATACGGACTGAATCTAGCCCTAACTCTTTGTCTATGTCTGTTTACTAGTAGTTTACAATACAGACTGAATCTAGCCCTGGCTCTTTGTCTGTGTCTGTTTACCACTAGTTTACAATATGGACTGAATCTAGCCCTGACTCTTTGTCTGTGTCTGCAAACAACTAGTTTACAATACAGACTGAATCTAGCCCTGACTCTTTGTCTGTGTCTGTTTACCACTAGTTTACAATTCAGACTGAATCTAGCCCTGACTCTTTGTCTGTCTGTTCACTAGTAGTTTGAAATACGGACTGAATCTAGCCCTAACTCTTTGTCTGTGTCTGTTTACTACTAGTTTACAATTCAGAATGAATCTAGCCCTGACTCTTTGTCTATGTCTGTTCACTAGTAGTTTAAAATTCAGAATGAATCTAGCCCTGACTCTTTGTCTATGTCTGTTCACTAGTAGTTTAAAATTCAGACTGAATCTATCCCTGACTCTTTGTCTGTCTGTATACCACTAGTATACAATTCAGACTGAATCTAGCCCTGACTCGTTGTCTGTGTCTGTTTACCACTAGTTTACAATACAGACTGAATCTAGCCCTGACTCCTTGTCTGTGTCTGTTTACTAGTCGTTTGCAATACGGACTGAATCTAGCCCTGACTCTTTGTCTGTCTGTATACCGCTAGTATACAATACGGACTGAATCTAGCCCTGACTCTTTGTCTGTGTCTGTTCACTAGTAGTGTAAAATTCAGAATGAATCTAGCCCTGACTCGTTGTCTATGTCTGTTCACTAGTGGTTTACGATTCAGACTGAATCTATCCCTGACTCGTTGTCTATGTCTGTTCACTAGTAGTTTACGATTCAGACTGAATCTAGCCCTGACTCTTTGTCTGTGTCTGTTTACCACTAGTTTACAATTCAGACTGAATCTAGCCCTAACTCTTTGTCTGTCTGTTCACTAGTAGTTTAAAATTCAGAATGAATCTAGCCCTGACTCTTTGTTTGTGTCTGTTTTCTAGTTGTTTACAATACGGACTGAATCTAGCCCTGACTCCTTGTCTGTGTCTGTTTACCACTAGTTTACAATACAGACTGAATCTAGCCCTGACTCCTTGTCTGTGTCTGTTTACTAGTAGTTTACAATACGGACTGAATCTAGCCCTGACTCTTTGTCTGTGTCTGTTTACTAGTTGTTTACAATAAGGACTGAATCTAGCCCTGGCTCTTTGTCTGTGTCTGTTTACTAGTTGTTTACAATAAGGAGTGAATCTAGCCCTGGCTCTTTGTCTATGTCTGTTTACTAGATGTTTACAATACGGACTGAATCTAGACCTGACTCTTTGTCTGTGTCTGTTTACTAGTTGTTTACAATACGGACTGAATCTAGCCCTGACTCTTTGTCTGTGTCTGTTTACTAGTTGTTTACAATAAGGACTGAATCTTGCCCCTTACTCTTTGTCTGTGTCTGTTCACTAGTAGTTTACAATACGGACGGAATCTAGCCCTGACTCTTTGTCTGTGTCTTTGCTCTCTATTTTGTATTTGTCCTCATCTCTTTCTCTCTACTCCACACTTCTCTCTCCATCCGCCCTTCACTGTGAGTAATGTGTCTCTGTAGCCAGGTACTCAGTGCATCTGGAAGGCTAATTCCTACCTCTGGATTAATTCATCAAAGCTTTGAGAGTTGTCAAGAAGACCCTTCTGAGATCACTGGCCGTCTCTGCTAGCTAGCGGGATGAGAACGAGTCTCTCATGATAATATACGAACGCACGCACACACACACACACGCACACACACACTCCTCCATACATCCACACCTCCAGGGCCTTCACACCTGCTCCATGGCAACAGTGTTGTGATGGCGGTTGACAACATAACAGGCCTTTCATCTAAAGAACTTCTGCCACTAATGCACCCAACCTCTCAGATGTCTAAAGCCCTGGTCTCTGTATCTCAGAAAGTCACGCATTCAATCTCACTTCCATACAGACTTTCATACAGACCTTTTCCTGCAACACTCACTCACATAGACATTTCGCACACGCTTAACAGAAGTTGATTCTCTCAAGCTATTCAGCCATTCAGCCTCTTGGCTCTGGCCTGTGGCTATCCAACTGGAGAGCTTCTTCACGTTGGAAATAATAGTCTGAGGAAGTGCTATGGCCAATGTTAAGAAACATAAAATACGTTACATTATCTCAAGTCTATTGCCATCAACATTATGTTTATTGTTTATAGGTAAATGAGTGTAAGCTTTACAAAAACACAAATGACAGCACTAAACGATAATGACGGATGTAACGACCGTGACTGTAAATGTAATTGACAGGAGTCCGTTAATAACTGGAACGTCACAAAGGGTCTCGAAGAGACACAAAATATACCGTATGTAATCACCTCTCGATCGAAGCTACCCACGCACTGTAAATTAATCAGTCTTTCTTTTCAATTTCCTCGCTCGTTGCTTGGATGACCATGTTAACATGTTGGCCCCTGTCTTCCCTCGTCTTCCCTGTAGATGAAGTCCTAATTGGGTTTTTCAAGAGGCTCCGGGCTGAGGCGAATCAAAAGGTCCTGATTCCTTTGTCTTCTCCTCGACCTGAGCCACCTGTGAGTATCTCTCTCTCTCTCTCTTCCTCCCTCTGTTTCTTTATGTTTCTCTCTCATCTCCCTTTCTCTCCCTCTCTCGCTCCCTCCCAATCTTCTCCCACCCCCCCTTTCTCTGTCGCTCTCTCTATCCATCTCTCCCTTTCTCCGTCTCTCCGTAGAGACCCCATGGTGGTGCTCTAATCCTGGCTGGTCTCTCTTCATTACTAAAGGGGAAATGGGGTGTTTGATGCGGCCCCAGACGATGCCTCAACCCGTCTATTCCTTCTGCCACTCGCCAGATTTCAAATCAAATTAGCTGACCTGCTCAGAATGAAAGCCCTTAAACCCTCTTCTCTCTCTCTCGCGCACGCACACACACACACACACACACACACACACGCACACACACACGCACACACACACACACACACACACACACACACACACACACACACACACACACACACACACACACACACACACACACACACACACACACACACACACACACACACACACAGAGAGAGAGAAGGAGAGAGAGAAATAGAAAGGAAGGCCTTTGGTGCTCTCATCCTGAATGCTAGTATTTTATACTCATACACAGAACCACAACCTATGAAAATCATTAGCCTTAAGCAAGGTGTGGTTGTAATATAACTATGCTGTTACCTCCTATACAGAAGCATTGGGGTGCTTGGTGTCTTTGTCAGTGCTGTAAGGTTAAATATACGTTCACTCAGCATTGTTGGTAGCAAGGGAAACAGCATGAGAAGGTTAATGAGAAAGTGACATAGGCAACACAGGAAGTCACTTAAACCTCTTCCCTGCTTACTGCCCCCTACCACCACCAGTGGCCCTGTACCCCACTGTGTGCAATAATTACAGTCTCCAGTGCACCGGTGAAATCTGCCTCCCCTTTCCCTGTGGTGTTTGTTCAGTATGTGGGAGGAGAAGAAACCCCAAACATTCACACACACACACACACTCACACATGCTGTACTTTTCTGTTCACTTTGTCTGTCCTCCTGTGTCTGTCCTCCTGTGTCTGGCGATAGGCTCTAATGTTTTGTTATCATTGTAGTTGTACTATGTAGTAACAATATCATTCTACAATCTACATTTCATGCCGTTACACTTTTGCCTTTTTAAGTAGTATCTTCTATCTGGAGAGCAATTTACCAATAACAGGAGATTTAAAACCCTGATGCATTGTCCTCCTTTAATAAAATGTCATCCTGGGAACCTCTCAAACCCACACACAAATCATCCTCTCTAAAGTGAATTGAGTTCCAGAATTACTGAGATGGATTTTGGACTATAAAGCACCCTTGCGTAGCCATTACTGTAAAAATAATTGATTGCGTCAACCTGCCCTTTCACATGTCCGATCCATATTCCTAAGTGCCCGTGGAGCGAGGGGTTTTCACCTAAAAGGAAAGAGTGTAAGGATTTTGTCTGCCTGATATTGAACAGCACAGGGGTGTTAGTGTTAGTCATGCTGCGCTGCTTTCCACTGAGCAACACAAAAACGCAAATGTCACGTTGTCATACTTCATTGAAACACATACACACACTCAACAACACATCCTGGAGCCCCCAGTGTGTGTGTGTATGTGTGTGTGTGTGTGTGTGTGTGTGTGTGTGTGTGTGTGTGTGTGTGTGTGTGTGTGTGTGTGTGTGTGTGTGTGTGTGTGTGTTTGTATTCTTGTACAGTGTGTTCCCGAGTTCATGCTTTTTTTTATCACAAGTACAATTCCTTCAGGTGAGTTGAGAGGTGATAAAGTGAAAAGTGCATCACCTCTGATGATGTGGTGCAAAACCCCATTAAATTAATCTATTCCATAACCTCCAGCTGTCTGTCTCTATCTCTCTTTTTCCATTTTCTCTTTCTCTTCTCTCTCCCAAACACCCAATTTACTTTTTCTCTCTCTCTTTCTCTCTCTCCTCTCTTTTCAATCTCTCTTTCTTTTCCTCTCTCCCTTCTCTCTCTCTTTCTCACCTCAGACACCATAGAAATCCCATGGCGACATTCAGAGCAACATAGATTGGATCAGACGCTGTGTGAGCTGTAAGCTCCTCATCCAGGTAGAGAGAATGCATTTCTCCCCTGACAGAGGCACTCTCTTCTCTCTATCTCTCCTTTTGGGAAAGATTACCACACACCGTCAGATAAACGAGGGCCAATCTGACTTTAGCATTTGTTTGCCTCGATTGGAACCCTTTTAAAGGACATTCATATTGGTTAGTTTGACAACGCTCCCACAACCTGTACAATCCATTCTGTCCGCCAGTGTCTCTGTATGATAGGGGGATTAATTCATTCTTATGTACTTAGGAATATGTACCTGGGCTCAGTGTTCTCTCTCGCTGTGATTCGTCTTACAGGAAACGGGTACATTGTCACTGGTTTTTATGCGGGGCATAACCCCTAGGATGCTTTGTATAAGCAGGGTATATTAAGACAATGATCGTGTATCTTAAATCACTGATACGCATGCAGTTTAAGGGAACATAATTATCAATCTATCACCCATTTAATGATGCAGAACCATAACATACTGTAAATCAAAGTATCGCACCTGTTTTTTTCCCTATTTACTAAATGTTCTCTCTCTGTTTTGTCTCTCTCTGCAGGTGTGGACTATAGTCTAAACGATCTTTTCCTAGGCCTGCGCTTCTCTTTTCTATTCCCTCTCCCTGGCTGAGCTTGTCTTTCATTACGTGGACCTGACACTGTCTGGAGGAGCCCACGTCTGTTTGTCACCGTCTAATAGGGCCTAGCAATCTACAAGGTGCACATACACCTCCGAGTCTGTGTCTCTGTCTGGCAGTGGAGGAAGAGACCAATAACACTGTCTTACTTGCTTCAGTCTGGGGTACAATTTCACTTGGTGTCTACGTCGGCGCAGGGGATCGAATCAGACACCTATGGACAAATTCTGCCTATGATTAACTGGACCGGAATTGACCAAAGCTCACTAGGGTCTAGGATGCTAGGTTGCTACCGCTAGCCCCTATTACTTACATTAGAAGCTAGTCTTCAGGTATGGGATAATCGGGGTTAATTGTTTCCCTGGTCTGCCTCTCCTGCTGCATTCAGTAGTGTTGCCTGGGTTAATTTTCTCTAACATCACCTCTGCAGATACCGCGAACCGTTCTGCTGCTCAGAAATGCGAAGTGAGATATTGAAAGACGGAGGAGGATTGTGTTGAGAGAAGGAAAAAAGAAGGACAGAGAGATTGTTCAAGATCTCCCATGCCCCCTTCTCCGTACACTCCACTGGCTTCTAGTCAAAGCTTGCATCCAATATCAGACCATGGTGGTTACCTACGGAGCAGCAAGAGGAACTTCTCCTCTCTACATTCAGGCTATACTCAAATCCTACACCCCAACCCGAGCACTGTGTTCTGCCACCTCTGCTCTCTTGGCCGTAATTTCATAATAGACTGGGCTGAACTCCCACTCAGCCAAGTCACAACTCTTCTCTGTCCTGGCACCCCAATGGTGGAACCAAATTCCCCCTGAAACTAGGACAGCAGAGTCCCTGCAAAACTTACAAACACCTCTGAAACCCTGCCTGTTCAAAGAGTATCTTGAATAAGACCTCTCGGGCTTATTCTTTATTGAGGACAACATTACTATGACTGTGATATGTTGTTGTCTCACCTAGCTGTATGTGGTTGTTTCACCTAGCTGTATGTGGTTGTCTCACCTAGCTGTATGTAGTTGTCTCACCTAGCTGTATGTGGTTGTTTCACCTAGCTGTATGTGGTTGTCTCACCTAGCTGTATGTTGTTGTCTCACCTAGCTGTATGTGGTTGTTTCACCTAGCTGTATGTGGTTGTCTCACCTAGCTGTATGTAGTTGTCTCACCTAGCTGTATGTGGTTGTTTCACCTAGCTGTATGTTGTTGTCTCACCTAGCTGTATGTGGTTGTCTCACCTAGCTGTACGTGGTTGTTTCTCCTAGCTGTACGTGGTTGTTTCACCTAGCTGTATGTGGTTGTTTCACCTAGCTGTATGTGGTTGTCTCACCTAGCTGTATGTGGTTGTTTCACCTAGCTGTATGTGGTTGTTTCACCTAGCTGTATGTGGTTGTTTCACCTAGCTGTATGTGGTTGTTTCACCTAGCTGTATGTGTTTGTTTCTCCTAGCTGTATGTGGTTGTCTCACCTAGCTGTATGTGGTTGTTTCACCTAGCTGTATGTGGTTGTTTCACCTAGCTGTATGTGGTTGTTTCACCTAGCTGTATGTGGTTGTTTCACCTAGCTGTGTGTGGTTGTTTCTCCTAGCTGTATGTGGTTGTCTCACCTAGCTGTATGTGGTTGTTTCTCCTAGCTGTATGTGGTTGTCTCACCTAGCTGTATGTGGTTGTTTCTCCTAGCTGTATGTGTTTGTTTCTCCTAGCTGTATGTGGTTGTCTTACCTAGCTGTATGTGGTTGTTTCACCTAGCTGTATGTGGTTGTCTCACCTAGCTGTATGTGGTTGATTCTCCTAGCTGTATGTGGTTGTCTCACCTAGCTGTATGTAGTTGTCTCACCTAGATGTATGTGGTTGTTTCACCTAGCTGTATGTGGTTGTTTCTCCTAGCTGTATGTGGTTGTCTCACCTAGCTGTATGTAGTTGTCTCACCTAGCTGTATGTGGTTGTCTCACCTAGCTGTATGTGGTTGTTTCACCTAGCTGTATGTGGTTGTTTCACCTAGCTGTATGTGGTTGTTTCACCTAGCTGTATGTGGTTGTTTCACCTAGCTGTATGTTGTTGATTCACCTAGCTGTATGTGGTTGTTTCACCTAGCTGTATGTGGTTGTTTCACCTAGCTGTATGTGATTTTTTCACCTAGCTGTATGTGGTTGTTTCACCTAGCTGTGTGTGGTTGTTTCTCCTAGCTGTATGTGGTTGTCTCACCTAGCTGTATGTGGTTGTTTCTCCTAGCTGTATGTGGTTGTCTCACCTAGCTGTATGTGGTTGTTTCTCCTAGCTGTATGTGGTTGTCTCACCTAGCTGTATGTGGTTGTTTCTCCTAGCTGTATGTGTTTGTTTCTCCTAGCTGTATGTGGTTGTCTTACCTAGCTGTATGTGGTTGTTTCACCTAGCTGTATGTGGTTGTCTCACCTAGCTGTATGTGGTTGTTTCACCTAGCTGTATGTGGTTGTCTCACCTAGCTGTATGTTGTTGTCTCTCCTAGCTGTATGTGGTTGTCTCACCTAGCTGTACGTGGTTGTTTCACCTAGCTGTATGTGGTTGTTTCACCTAGCTGTATGTGGTTGTTTCACCTAGCTGTATGTGGTTGTTTCACCTAGCTGTATGTGGTTGTTTCACCTAGCTGTATGTGGTTGTCTCACCTAGCTGTATGTGGTTGTTTCACCTAGCTGTATGTGGTTGTCTCACCTAGCTGTATGTGGTTGTCTCACCTAGCTGTATGTTGTTGTCTCTCCTAGCTGTATTTGATTTTTTCACCTAGCTGTATGTGGTTGTTTCACCTAGCTGTGTGTGGTTGTTTCTCCTAGCTGTATGTGGTTGTCTCACCTAGCTGTATGTGGTTGTTTCTCCTAGCTGTATGTGGTTGTCTCACCTAGCTGTATGTGGTTGTTTCTCCTAGCTGTATGTGTTTGTTTCTCCTAGCTGTATGTGGTTGTCTTACCTAGCTGTATGTGGTTGTTTCACCTAGCTGTATGTGGTTGTCTCACCTAGCTGTATGTGGTTGTCTCACCTAGCTGTATGTGGTTGTTTCACCTAGCTGTATGTGGTTGTTTCACCTAGCTGTATGTGGTTGTTTCACCTAGCTGTATGTGGTTGTTTCACCTAGCTGTATGTTGTTGATTCACCTAGCTGTATGTGGTTGTTTCACCTAGCTGTATGTGGTTGTTTCACCTAGCTGTATGTGGTTGTTTCACCTAGCTGTATGTGGTTGTTTCACCTAGCTGTATGTGGTTGTTTCACCTAGCTGTGTGTGGTTGTTTCTCCTAGCTGTATGTGGTTGTCTCACCTAGCTGTATGTGGTTGTTTCTCCTAGCTGTATGTGGTTGTCTCACCTAGCTGTATGTGGTTGTTTCTCCTAGCTGTATGTGTTTGTTTCTCCTAGCTGTATGTGGTTGTCTTACCTAGCTGTATGTGGTTGTTTCACCTAGCTGTATGTGGTTGTCTCACCTAGCTGTATGTGGTTGATTCTCCTAGCTGTATGTGGTTGTCTCACCTAGCTGTATGTAGTTGTCTCACCTAGCTGTATGTGGTTGTTTCACCTAGCTGTATGTGGTTGTTTCTCCTAGCTGTATGTGGTTGTCTCACCTAGCTGTATGTAGTTGTCTCACCTAGCTGTATGTGGTTGTCTCACCTAGCTGTATGTGGTTGTTTCACCTAGCTGTATGTGGTTGTTTCACCTAGCTGTATGTGGTTGTTTCACCTAGCTGTATGTGGTTGTTTCACCTAGCTGTATGTTGTTGATTCACCTAGCTGTATGTGGTTGTTTCACCTAGCTGTATGTGGTTGTTTCACCTAGCTGTATGTGATTTTTTCACCTAGCTGTATGTGGTTGTTTCACCTAGCTGTGTGTGGTTGTTTCTCCTAGCTGTATGTGGTTGTCTCACCTAGCTGTATGTGGTTGTTTCTCCTAGCTGTATGTGGTTGTCTCACCTAGCTGTATGTGGTTGTTTCTCCTAGCTGTATGTGGTTGTCTCACCTAGCTGTATGTGGTTGTTTCTCCTAGCTGTATGTGTTTGTTTCTCCTAGCTGTATGTGGTTGTCTTACCTAGCTGTATGTGGTTGTTTCACCTAGCTGTATGTGGTTGTCTCACCTAGCTGTATGTGGTTGTTTCACCTAGCTGTATGTGGTTGTCTCACCTAGCTGTATGTTGTTGTCTCTCCTAGCTGTATGTGGTTGTCTCACCTAGCTGTACGTGGTTGTTTCACCTAGCTGTATGTGGTTGTTTCACCTAGCTGTATGTGGTTGTTTCACCTAGCTGTATGTGGTTGTTTCACCTAGCTGTATGTGGTTGTTTCACCTAGCTGTATGTGGTTGTCTCACCTAGCTGTATGTGGTTGTTTCACCTAGCTGTATGTGGTTGTCTCACCTAGCTGTATGTGGTTGTCTCACCTAGCTGTATGTTGTTGTCTCTCCTAGCTGTATGTGATTTTTTCACCTAGCTGTATGTGGTTGTTTCACCTAGCTGTGTGTGGTTGTTTCTCCTAGCTGTATGTGGTTGTCTCACCTAGCTGTATGTGGTTGTTTCTCCTAGCTGTATGTGGTTGTCTCAACTAGCTGTATGTGGTTGTTTCTCCTAGCTGTATGTGTTTGTTTCTCCTAGCTGTATGTGGTTGTCTTACCTAGCTGTATGTGGTTGTTTCACCTAGCTGTATGTGGTTGTCTCACCTAGCTGTATGTGGTTGTCTCACCTAGCTGTATGTGGTTGTTTCACCTAGCTGTATGTGGTTGTTTCACCTAGCTGTATGTGGTTGTTTCACCTAGCTGTATGTGGTTGTTTCACCTAGCTGTATGTTGTTGATTCACCTAGCTGTATGTGGTTGTTTCACCTAGCTGTATGTGGTTGTTTCACCTAGCTGTATGTGGTTGTCTCACCTAGCTGTATGTGGCTGTCTCACCTAGCTGTATGTTGTTGTCTCTCCTAGCTTTATGTGATTTTTTCACCTAGCTGTATGTGGTTGTTTCACCTAGCTGTGTGTGGTTGTTTCTCCTAGCTGTATGTGGTTGTCTCACCTAGCTGTATGTGGTTGTTTCTCCTAGCTGTATGTGGTTGTCTCACCTAGCTGTATGTGGTTGTTTCTCCTAGCTGTATGTGTTTGTTTCTCCTAGCTGTATGTGGTTGTCTTACCTAGCTGTATGTGGTTGTTTCACCTAGCTGTATGTGGTTGTCTCACCTAGCTGTATGTGGTTGATTCACCTAGCTGTATGTGGTTGTTTCACCTAGCTGTATGTGGTTGTTTCACCTAGCTGTATGTGGTTGTTTCACCTAGCTGTATGTGGTTGTTTCACCTAGCTGTATGTGGTTGTTTCTCCTAGCTGTATGTGGTTGTTTCACCTAGCTGTATGTGGTTGTCTCACCTAGCTGTATGTGGTTGTCTCACCTAGCTGTATGTGGTTGATTCACCTAGCTGTATGTGGTTGTTTCACCTAACTGTATGTGGTTGTTTCACCTAGCTGTATGTGGTTGTTTCTCCTAGCTGTATGTGGTTGTTTCACCTAGCTGTATGTGGTTGATTCACCTAGCTGTATGTGGTTGTTTCTCCTAGCTGTATGTGGTTGTCTCACCTAGCTGTATGTGGTTGTTTCACCTAGCTGTATGTGGTTGTCTCACCTAGCTGTATGTGGTTGTCTCACCTAGCTGTATGTTGTTGTCTCTCCTAGCTGTATGTGATTTTGTCACCTAGCTGTATGTGGTTGTTTCACCTAGCTGTGTGTGGTTGTTTCTCCTAGCTGTATGTGGTTGTCTCACCTAGCTGTATGTGGTTGTTTCTCCTAGCTGTATGTGGTTGTCTCACCTAGCTGTATGTGGTTGTTTCTCCTAGCTGTATGTGTTTGTTTCTCCTAGCTGTATGTGGTTGTCTTACCTAGCTGTATGTGGTTGTTTCACCTAGCTGTATGTGGTTGTCTCACCTAGCTTTATGTGGTTGATTCTCCTAGCTGTATGTGGTTGTCTCACCTAGCTGTATGTAGTTGTCTCACCTAGCTGTATGTGGTTGTCTCACCTAGCTGTATGTGGTTGTTTCACCTAGCTGTATGTGGTTGTTTCTCCTAGCTGTATGTGGTTGTCTCACCTAGCTGTATGTAGTTGTCTCACCTAGCTGTATGTGGTTGTCTCACCTAGCTGTATGTGGTTGTTTCACCTAGCTGTATGTGGTTGTTTCACCTAGCTGTATGTGGTTGTTTCACCTAGCTGTATGTGGTTGTTTCACCTAGCTGTATGTTGTTGATTCACCTAGCTGTATGTGGTTGTTTCACCTAGCTGTATGTGGTTCTTTCACCTAGCTGTATGTGGTTGTCTCACCTAGCTGTATGTGGCTGTCTCACCTAGCTGTATGTTGTTGTCTCTCCTAGCTGTATGTGATTTTTTCACCTAGCTGTATGTGGTTGTTTCACCTAGCTGTGTGTGGTTGTTTCTCCTAGCTGTATGTGGTTGTCTCACCTAGCTGTATGTGTTTGTTTCTCCTAGCTGTATGTGGTTGTCTCACCTAGCTGTATGTGGTTGTTTCTCCTAGCTGTATGTGTTTGTTTCTCCTAGCTGTATGTGGTTGTCTTACCTAGCTGTATGTGGTTGTCTTACCTAGCTGTATGTGGTTGTCTCACCTAGCTGTATGTGGTTGATTCACCTAGCTGTATGTGGTTGTTTCACCTAGCTGTATGTGGTTGTTTCACCTAGGTGTATGTGGTTGTTTCACCTAGCTGTATGTGGTTGTTTCACCTAGCTGTATGTGGTTGTTTCTCCTAGCTGTATGTGGTTGTTTCACCTAGCTGTATGTGGTTGTCTCACCTAGCTGTATGTGGTTGATTCACCTAACTGTATGTGGTTGTTTCACCTAGCTGTATGTGGTTGTTTCTCCTAGCTGTATGTGGTTGTTTCACCTAGCTGTATGTGGTTGATTCACCTAGCTGTATGTGGTTGTTTCACCTAGCTGTATGTGGTTGTTTCACCTAGCTGTATGTGGTTGTTTCACCTAGCTGTGTGTGGTTGTTTCTCCTAGCTGTATGTGGTTGTCTCACCTAGCTGTATGTGGTTGTTTCTCCTAGCTGTATGTGGTTGTCTCACCTAGCTGTATGTGGTTGTTTGTCCTAGCTGTATGTGTTTGTTTCTCCTAGCTGTATGTGGTTGTCTTACCTAGCTGTATGTGGTTGTTTCACCTAGCTGTATGTGGTTGTCTCACCTAGCTGTATGTGGTTGATTCACCTAGCTGTATGTGGTTGTTTCACCTAGCTGTATGTGGTTGTTTCACCTAGCTGTATGTGGTTGTTTCACCTAGCTGTATGTGGTTGTTTCTCCTAGCTGTATGTGGTTGTTTCACCTAGCTGTATGTGGTTGTCTCACCTAGCTGTATGTGGTTGTCTCACCTAGCTGTATGTGGTTGATTCACCTAGCTGTATGTGGTTGTTTCACCTAACTGTATGTGGTTGTTTCACCTAGCTGTATGTGGTTGTTTCTCCTAGCTGTATGTGGTTGTTTCACCTAGCTGTATGTGGTTGATTCACCTAGCTGTATGTGGTTGTTTCTCCTAGCTGTATGTGGTTGTCTCACCTAGCTGTATGTGGTTGTTTCACCTAGCTGTATGTGGTTGTCTCACCTAGCTGTATGTGGTTGTCTCACCTAGCTGTATGTTGTTGTCTCTCCTAGCTGTATGTGATTTTTTCACCTAGCTGTATGTGGTTGTTTCACCTAGCTGTGTGTGGTTGTTTCTCCTAGCTGTATGTGGTTGTCTCACCTAGCTGTATGTGGTTGTTTCTCCTAGCTGTATGTGGTTGTCTCACCTAGCTGTATGTGGTTGTTTCTCCTAGCTGTATGTGTTTGTTTCTCCTAGCTGTATGTGGTTGTCTTACCTAGCTGTACGTGGTTGTTTCACCTAGCTGTATGTGGTTGTCTCACCTAGCTGTATGTGGTTGATTCTCCTAGCTGTATGTGGTTGTCTCACCTAGCTGTATGTAGTTGTCTCACCTAGCTGTATGTGGTTGTCTCGCCTAGCTTTATGTGGTTGTTTCACCTAGCTGTATGTGGTTGTTTCTCCTAGCTGTATGTGGTTGTCTCACCTAGCTGTATGTAGTTGTCTCACCTAGCTGTATTTGGTTGTCTCACCTAGCTGTATGTGGTTGTTTCACCTAGCTGTATGTGGTTGTTTCACCTAGCTGTATGTGGTTGTTTCACCTAGCTGTATGTTGTTGATTCACCTAGCTGTATGTGGTTGTTTCACCTAGCTGTATGTGGTTGTTTCACCTAGCTGTATGTGGTTGTCTCACCTAGCTGTATGTGGCTGTCTCACCTAGCATTATGTTGTTGTCTCTCCTAGCTGTATGTGATTTTTTCACCTAGCTGTATGTGGTTGTTTCACCTAGCTGTGTGTGGTTGTTTCTCCTAGCTGTATGTGGTTGTCTCACCTAGCTGTATGTGTTTGTTTCTCCTAGCTGTATGTGGTTGTCTCACCTAGCTGTATGTGGTTGTTTCTCCTAGCTGTATGTGTTTGTTTCTCCTAGCTGTATGTGGTTGTCTTACCTAGCTGTATGTGGTTGTTTCACCTAGCTGTATGTGGTTGTCTCACCTAGCTGTATGTGGTTGATTCACCTAGCTGTATGTGGTTGTTTCACCTAGCTGTATGTGGTTGATTCACCTAGCTGTATGTGGTTGTTTCACCTAGCTGTATGTGGTTGTTTCACCTAGCTGTATGTGGTTGTTTCTCCTAGCTGTATGTGGTTGTCTCACCTAGCTGTATGTAGTTGTCTCACCTAGCTGTATGTGGTTGTCTCACCTAGCTGTATGTGGTTGTTTCACCTAGCTGTATGTGGTTGTTTCACCTAGCTGTATGTGGTTGTTTCACCTAGCTGTATGTGGTTGTCTCACCTAGCTGTATGTTGTTGATTCACCTAGCTGTATGTGGTTGTTTCACCTAGCTGTATGTGGTTGATTCACCTAGCTGTATGTGGTTGTCTCACCTAGCTGTATGTTGTTGTCTCTCCTAGCTGTATGTGGTTGTCTCACCTAGCTGTATGTGGTAGTTTCTCCTAGCTGTATGTGGTTGTTTCTCCTAGCTGTATGTGGTTGTCTCACCTAGCTGTATGTGGTTGTCTCTCCTAGCTGTATGTGGTTGTCTCACCTAGCTGTATGTTGTTGTCTCTCCTAGCTGTATGTGGTTGTTTCACCTAGCTGTATGTGGTTGTTTCTCCTAGCTGTATGTGGTTGTCTCACCTAGCTGTACGTGGTTGTCTCACCTAGCTGTATGTGGTTGTTTCTCCTAGCTGTATGTGGTTGTTTCTCCTAGCTGTATGTGGTTGATTCACCTAGCTGTATGTGGTTGTCTCACCTAGCTGTGTGTGGTTGTCTCACCTAGCTGTATGTGGTTGATTCACCTAGCTGTATGTTGTTGTATCTCCTAGCTGTATGTGGTTGTCTCACCTAGCTGTATGTGGTTGTTTCACCTAGCTGTATGCGGTTGTTTCTCCTAGCTGTATGTGGTTGTTTCTCCTAGCTGTATGTGGTTGTCTCACCTAGCTGTATGTGGTTGTCTCACCTAGCTGTATGTGGTTGTTTCTCCTAGCTGTATGTGGTTGTCTCACCTAGCTGTATGTGGTTTATTCACCTAGCTGTATGTGGTTGTCTCACCTAGCTGTATGTTGTTGTCTCACCTAGCTGTATGTGGTTGTCTCACCTACCTGTATGTTGTTGTTTCACCTAGCTATCTTAAGATAAACACACTAACTGTAAATCGTTTTGGATAAGAGTGTCTGCTTAATGACAAACATGTCAACATATTAAATGGGGAATATAAAGATGCAGCAGAAGAGGGAGATGGAAGGAGAAAGAGGTTGTCAACGGATGGAAGAGGGAAAGAAAAAGGGTTGAGAGAGAAGAAGAGAATAAAGGACAATAATAAATAGCCTGGCCTAAACCCTCTCATTTATGTCTCTCTGTGTGCCTGTCTGTCAGCGTTCTCCATATCGTCACAATGCCAGGCCTACCCTGCCCACAACCAGCACAGAGAAGAAATATTGCCTTAATATGATCCCCCCCCATCTTTAACCCGTGGAGGAAATGAAAGATGGAGAGAATCAGAGGGAGGGAAGGGACGAAAGGAATCTGCAGAGGAGGTTTGAACAGGGAGTGGGAGTTGAGGAACCTGCTTCTGTGTGAGGATGATGAAAGGTGAAAAAGTCTGATAGATCTTTCTCTTTTAAATGCACCCGTGTGTGTGTGTGTGTGTGTGTGTGTGTGTGTGTGTGTGTGTGTGTGTGTGTGTGTGTGTGTGTGTGTGTGTGTGTGTGTGTGTGTTAGTGTATTGTTCACTTGCTACTAACAAGATGCTTTTTTGAAAGGCACGGAGCATTCCTTCGCTGTGCGTGTCTTTTGAGGGGAGAAGCGCAGGGAAATGTCAGCCATTAAAAAGATACAACCCTGTCACGAGAACGACGCCTAGTGCCGAGAAAAACAACACTCATCCCATAAACAATACACAAGAGCGAAATGGAAAGAGAGAGTTTGCAAAGAGAGAAAAGAAAAAGATTGGGAGAGTGAGATGGTGAGAGAAGCATGGAAGAAAGGAAAAGGATGGGGAATGGATGATAGCAGTTTTTTCTCCGCTATACCAGTGACTCAGCCTGCCAGTCCTCTGTCACAAAGCCTTTACTTCTCTCTCTCCCCCACTCTCTTTCTTATTCTCTCTCTCTCTCTCTCTTTCTCTCCCTTTTCTATCTCGCTCTCGTTCTCTCTCTCTCCATCTTCTAGGGTGATTGTTTAATCATTCTTCTCTGACGGCGTGAAAGCCCTCCCATCTCCTGCTCCGTAGAGCAGCTGCATTGTGAAACACATCATTAGGTGCAGAGGAACAGGCTCCCGGAGCTCTCCTTTTAATTCACTCCAATTCCATTCAAGACGCTGTGTTGGCATGAAGAGTGAATAGTGAAGATTGCCAAATCGATTCTTTTTTTGTGCGGTTAAGTACAAATAGTGGCACCATTACAACATAAAATACTTGTGATGTTACTGGTAATACATTTTCCTCTGTGGAATCTCTCTCACTCAGCTGTTGTTTTGTTGATCCTCTATGTTTGCGGAGAAGGTACATTTCTCAGGAGGCCAAAAATCTCCTAATAATCCTCTTTGCTGCTTTAATAGTGGTCTGGGGAAATATCTAAACTAAGGACCTTTGAGTGTTGTAATGATGAACTTAATGCTACCAAGGTTCCAAGAAATGAGACCCTTGGCAGTTACACTCACTGATTTCCAATTGTAACTAAGTGTTACTCACAAGGAGCTGAGCTCAGCCTGGAATGGATGGATGTCACCCTTCTCACTCTCCTTATTCTCTCAGTCTCTCTCCCCTCCTTCCCCTCCTTCCCCTCCCTTCTTCTCCTCCCTAGATGTCAGCCCTGATTGTTCCGATGTGACAAGAACAGATTTTACCATCCCAGGTCTGAAGAGAAGACATCAGTCAAAGTGAACCGTCTCCCTCCTTCCCTCCCCCTCTATCTCTAGATTCTTCTAATCTATTATCTGCCTGTCTGGAAAAGGGACATGTTCTTCCCCTGTTCTCGCTCACTCTTCTCCCTGATCTAGCACTCCTGAACAAGCACAAACAGGGTTTGTCTCTCTCTCTCTCTCTCTCCTCATTCTACCTTTTTTCAATTGCAAGGAGAACGTTTCCAGTGACTGCATGGACTGTGAGAGACAGAGAAAGGGAGGGAGGGAGGGTAAAATAAGGAGAAGGAGAAGGAGAATTCCAGGGGAGATTTTGATTGGCCCACTCCACTCCAGGTATTAATCTGCCTGGAGCTGAAATTACCAGCAGCTGTGTCACAACCAGGCCCATACAGAAAGGGAGCACACACACACACACACAAACTCAGAAAAGCAAGCACGCATACACACATACACACACAAACACACACACGCACACGTGCACTCTCGCACACAGAAAAGCATAAAGAGAGAGAGAAATACACACACAGAAATATACATACTGTAGACAAATACCAACTTGAAGAACAAAATAAGTGTTGTTTAATGCACAGTAGGCGTGTGTAATTCTAAACTCTGTATCAGCTGCAGCAGAGGGGTTTAGCGGTGTAGTGCTGGGCACCCCTCCAGTGAGGAAAAATGCCAATTAAAGAACCGAGATTTAGAAAGGGACAAACTCCCATGTTATGCTTATATACAGTATATATATATATATATATATATCGACTCTACATTCAATGAACAACTAAGATCGTCAAGAATCCCCAATAGATTCACAGCCAGTCACTAACCTCTCTCTCTCCCTCCATCTCTCGCTCTCTCCCTCCATCCCTCTCCCTCTCCCTCTCCCTCTCCCTCTCCCTCTCCCTCTCCCTCTCCCTCTCTCTCTCTCCCCCTCCATCTCTGTGAGTAGATGTCATGGCTTCTAGCTATAGCCCGAGGCTACATGCTGTTTCTGATTACTACACTCCTGGACTAACAGAACATTAGAAGTGGCCCTCCTCAGGGATTGTGTGTGTTTGTGTGTGTGAAAGCAGGCTTAATGTATGCACAGATCACTGATGACTTATTGTCTGGTGTGTGTGTGTGTGTGTGTGTGTGTGTGTGTGTGTGTGTGTGTGTGTGTGTGTGTGTGTGTGTGTGTGTGTGTGTGTGTGTGTGTGTGTGTGTGTGTGTGTGTGTGTGTGTGTGTGTGTGTGTGTGTGTGTGTGTGTGTGTGTGTGTGTTTGTTGTCATAGCAATGTTATAACAGTCACAAACTAACGTCCATATGATGTCACCTCAATGTTGCTGTAGTGTTTCCTTGACCCATGCAGAGTTCCATATATAGGACCCAAATAATGTGTATCTCTCTCTCTCTCCTTATCTCCCTCCCTCCCAACAGATGTTGGACACACAAAGCCATGACCCCAATAATAGTAGATCAACACTGGGATATTGTCCCTCCATCAGGTCCTAATGGTCTGGTACTCAGGGCTCTATTGTCCCTCCATCAGGTCCTAATGGTGTGGTACTCAGGTCTCTATTGTCCCTCCATCAAGTCCTAATAGTCTGGTATTCAGGGCTCTATTGTCCCTCCATCAGGTCCTAATGGTCTGGTATTCAGGGCTCTATTGTCCCTCCATCAGGTCCTAATGGTCTGGTACTCAGGGCTCTATTGTCCCTCCATCAGGTCCTAATGGTCTGGTATTCAGGGATCTATTGTCCTTCCATCAGGTCCTAATGGTCTGGTACTCAGGGCTCTATTGTCCCTCCATCAAGTCCTAATAGTCTGGTATTCAGGGCTCTATTGTCCCTCCATCAGGTCCTAATGGTCTGGTACTCAGGGCTCTATTGTCCCTCCATCAGGTCCTAATGGTCTGGTATTCAGGGCTCTATTGTCCCTCCATCAGGTCCTAATGGTCTGGTACTCAGGGCTCTATTGTCCCTCCATCAGGTCCTAATGGTCTGGTATTCAGGGCTCTATTGTCCCTCCATCAGGTCCTAATGGTCTGGTACTCAGGGCTCTATTGTCCCTCCATCAGGTCCTAATGGTCTGGTATTCAGGGATCTATTGTCCTTCCATCAGGTCCTAATGGTCTGGTACTCAGGGCTCTATTGTCCCTCCATCAAGTCCTAATAGTCTGGTATTCAGGGCTCTATTGTCCCTCCATCAGGTCCTAATGGTCTGGTACTCAGGGCTCTATTGTCCCTCCATCAGGTCCTAATGGTCTGGTATTCAGGGCTCTATTGTCCCTCCATCAGGTCCTAATGGTCTGGTACTCAGGGCTCTATTGTCCCTCCATCAGGTCCTAATGGTCTGGTATTCAGGGCTCTATTGTCCCTCCATCAGGTCCTAATGGTCTGGTACTGAATGGCCCTTATGCTATGCTCCAAACTTTCTATCCATGAGTCTGGGAGAGAACGTATAGCCAGACTAGGCCATGCTGTTGGTTCATTGATTGTGCAGGGTGGCTTACAGTTATAGTGAATTTGGATATGATTTTGAATAGCCTAGTAATAAGGAAAGCGCACAGGGGGGCTGGCAACAGTTTAGTGAAATATGTTTTTTTCGTTGGGAAAATGAAGCAATGGGTAGGTGAAGGAACAGGGTCGGAGAGCCCATGACGTACGGAGTTTGGGAGTAATGTCACCAGTTGGGCAGCCAGAGCATGCTCCTCAAACAGTGGTTGGTGTGTGGAGTGAAATAACTTCTTATATTTACTTCTCAGCTTCTCATATAAAACTGAAGCAGCCTGTCCAGCATCATAAAATAACAGACCGGCAGGAAAGCGCGTGGCCTCCATTCGCTATTCTAGTGCAAACAAATTACATCATTTTTTGCATACTTTTTTTCCCTTCCCCTGCCCATTTGATAATGAGCCATTCTAAAATCAAAACTCATTTCACATATTAGTAAAGACTACATTCAATTCAGAATAGTCTGATGGGTGAAAATATGATCACTTGACGAGAGAACAGCTTTGCTGTTAGCCTATTGTCTATAGCCTATTGTCACATCATAACAGTCCATATATGTTTTTATTTCTAAGACATTCTAAGGTTTATAGCATTCACAACTAAAGTTGCCAAGTAACTCTAAATCTAGTGTATAGGACCTGTTCCAAATGACTACTTTTACACTCAACATAGCCACTTCATATGCACACTTTTGCTCCGGAATGGGAAAAATATCCGTTGGATTTTATTCAGCGAAGTTCAATTATATTCTTCTTACTATAAAATCGTATAACATAAAAGTGACTTCTAAGCATATCTTGTCTGCTAAATGAACAAGTCTACAGCTTAGGGCATGGAGCACAGCCACATAACATACAGTAGGCCAACTCATATTCTGTTGTCTAAAATACATTTCATTCAAATCATAATGTTCTTTAGTCCTGACTCAAATAAATAATGGGTTTTTGTGACGTGTATATTAAATGAATGTATTATTCTTTTTAAATGTAGATGTTCCAAAAACACACATCAGCGGCTTGAATGCAGCTTGTACGCATGGAGGTCTGGAGATGCTGAACTTGTTTACGTTAATTACCTTGAGACCGGGAACTTTTGCATGACAATAACCAGCTGACAAAACGTTATGACCGCCACAGCCCTTCCCCTTCCTAAGCCTTAACTAACAGTTGATAGTAGGAGACGACCCCCTTTATGAGAAACAAACGCCTACCTCACCGTGTTACCCCTCAGCTATATTTACTTTCACATCCTCATTGTTAACTCAAATGGAGACCAATAACCTTTTTCATGTTTCTGAACCAAACTGAGCCCAGCAAGCCAAGTTGTACTGGTATGTCACACTGTGCTGGATAAGGACTATGTGAAACACATTTTGGGACCCAGCACAGTTGGCCCCATAGAGTGGATCAGGTAGAAGAGCATGTACAGTAATGTATCTCTGACTGAGCCTGAGTGGTAAGGAAGACTGGTAGTCTAGTAGTAGTCACCAGATAGGCTGTGGTGTGTTGTTGTCATGTTGCTGCAGTCATGTGAGAAGAATGAAGTGTGAAGGTGTTTTACACACGTACACACTTCAGTTTTTTTCCTCAGGTGTAAAAATACACACACACACACACACACACACACACACACACACACACACACACACACACACACACACACACACACACACACACACACACACACACACACACACACACACACACACACACACACACACACACACACACACACATGTTTGCAGTGTGTTTATTATCTCACGGTGCTGTGGTCATGCTGTGAGGGTGTGTTTCTGGGGAAGAGTGTGAACGTTGCACCTGTCGGCTCCTGATTGTCGGGGAGTGTTTTTAGTTGAAGATGCAGATCTCCTGCGTCTCTCTGGCACACGCTCGCGCGCACACGCACACACACAAACCAGAGACCAGACACCCATAATCAAAAACACTAAACTGTCTGAGATGGCAGATGAATTCATGCTAATTGCGTATGCTAATTTAGTTTAGAGAATTCCAGCAACTGTGGTGGGTTTTCTCTGTCTTTGGAGGTTTTTGTCTCCCAAAAATGTACATTGGAAAAGATTACCAATTGAAATGCCTGCAATCTGTTTTATTAAATCATTTCCGACCCTAATAATATTTATCAGATTAGTTTGAGGACCTATAAAAAATGTTTAAAAAAATGTTTTTAAACATTTAGCTAAATTGTTCTTCTGTGACTTTGCATGACAAGTGGAAGGTGGGGTTTTGAAGACATTAGGAGTACAAGTATTTCTACAAACACACACACATACACGGGAGGTTATGCCATCAGCGGATAACATTTGGTTATTTTCCCCATTCTGCACCAAATGTATGTCTCTGAGCGTTGTGGAACACAGACGTGAAGAACAGACACTTTCCCGTTGTGGAATGTGTCATCAGTTAACAGAGGGGTCATACTGTAACTCCAAATCCTAGTTTGACCTTTAACTCTGTGTCTGATATCCCTTTGCCGAGCTCTGGTATTGACACTGGGGTTGTTGGTTCAGCTAATTGCTATTTACATAGAGATATGAATATCCCAGTCATCTGCCTTCATGACATTTCAATCTCTCCTTTTTCTCTGTCCTTCTCTCTCTCAATCGTTCTTTTCTTTCCGGGGAACGGAATTATACAGAGTTGCGCTTGTGATGAAGTATTCATGGTTAAAGTATCGCTGCATGGGCAGCTCTTGGGAGGAGGAGACAGGAAGAGAAGAGCAAACATTAATATGAGCCTAATAACTTCTCCATGTTTTCTACCGCCTCACTTTTTCCCTCCCTGTCTCCTACGCTCCTCTCTCTCCTCCCTGTTTTCTTCTCATCCTCTCCTCTTCTCTCAATCTAACACCATGTCTCTGTCTTGCAGGCAGCTGTGTGAGCGTGCGCGTGTGTGTCTGTGCGTGTGTTCCCGCCTGAGTCCGTATGTTCCAGTGTGAAATGTCAGTCTCATTTTGCTGTTATTACTTGAGGGACAGATGTCAGTCCTTTGCTCTGCAATCTCAGTGTTCCCTTACCTACCCACTGTACTGAATAGTTCCTTCACTGAGGACACTAGCTCCACGGGGATTGACCCTTTATGTTATGAATGCAAAGAAAATACCTTATCTGCTTCTTTTATAATCGCAGTCAAATTTGGTTATCAATAAATGTTTTGGGGCCATATAACTTTCTTTACACAAGGCAGAACAGGTCATGTCATAGTGTGACAAATTACTTTGTGAAAATAACATTTGATTGATTGGCTGATCAATTGATTGATTGTGATGGTTTATCCTGTGTGACTGTGCGTCTGTGTGTCTGTGTAATGAGCCCCTTCACACTTCTAGTGCTGTTGATTTCTTCAAAGACCTTTGTAAAAATACTACACCGACTCAAACATCAGCTGTGAAAGTAATTGTGGTACTCTGCATGTATGCATGCCAGTATGTGTTTGAGTCCATACCAAAACACACTCAGTTAACCACAAGTCTTTAAAAAAAGCTTTTTTCAATTGTGGAAATGCAACCCTGCTTTCTCCTTTAGGCGGTCACCCCAAAGGCTCCTTCACACCGGATACTTATGGTGTTGATTATGGTGTTTTGGAATGGGTGGCTAGTAATAAACTGGTCCTGAACATCTCTACAATTAAGAGCATTGTATTAGGTACAAATCATTCCCTAAGTTCTTGACCTCAACTGAATCTAGTAATGAACAGTGTGGCTGTTGAACAAGTTGAGGAGACTAAATTACCTTAGATTGTAAACTGTCATGGTCAAAACATATAGATTAAATGGTTGTAAAATGGGGAGAGGTCTGTCCGTGATAAAGAGATGCTCTGCTTCCTTTTTGACACCACACTCCACAAAGCCAGTCCTGCAGGCTGTAGTTTTATCTTATCTTGATTATTGCCCAGTCATATGGTATATGACGCCGAGAACAGAGCAGCACGTCTTGCTCTTCACTGTAATCAGAGGGCTAATATCAATACTATGCATGCCAGTCTCTCTTGGCTAAGAGTTGAGGAAAGCCTGACTGCATCACTGCTTGTTCTTATAAGAAACAATGTGTTGGAAATTCCAAATTGTTTGCATAGACAACTTACACAGAGCACTGACACACACACTTACCCCACCAGACATGCCACCAGGGGTCTTTTCACAGTCCCCAGGTCCAGAACAAATTCAAGGTTATATTTTTTTATACAGTTGAAAAAAAATCTAAAAACCTGTTTCTGCTTTGTCTTTATGAGGTATTGTGTGTCATTAGGGGGTATTGTGTGTAAAAAAAAATCTATCCATTTTAGAATAAGGCTGTAAAGTAACAAAATGTGGAAAAACTAAAGGGCCCTGAATACTTTACTAATGCACTGTATGTGGTGGAAGGGAGTTCCATGCAATCATGGCTCTGTTTTATACTGTATGTTTCAGAAATATCACATTTACATTAGTATTCAGACCCTTCACTCGGTACTTTGTTAAAGCACCTATGGCAGCAATTACAGTCTCAAGTCTTCATGGATATGACGCTACAAGCTTGGTACATGTGTATTTGGGGAGTTTCTCCTATTATTTTCTGCAGATCCTCTCAAGCTCTGTCAGGTTGGATGGGGGAGCATTACTGTGCAGCTATTTTCAGATCTCTCCAGAGATGTTCGATCGGGTTTAAGTCTGGGCTCTGGCTGGGCCACTCAAGGACATTCAGAAACTTGTCCCAAAGCCACTCCTGCGTTGTCTTGGCTGTGTGCTTAGGGTCGTTGTCCTGTTGGAAGCTGTACGTTCGCCCAAGTCTGAGGTCCTGAGTGCCCTGGAGCAGGCTTTCATCAAGGATCTCTCTGTACTTTACTCTCTTCATCTTTCCCTCGATCCTGACTAGTCTCCCAGTCCCTGCTGCTGAAAAACATCCCCACAGCATGATGCTGCCACCACCATGCTTCACAGTAAGGATGGTGCCAGGTTTCCTTCAGATGTGACACTTGGCATTCAGGCCAAAGAGGTCAATATTGGTTTCATCAGACCAGAGAATCTTGTTTCTCATGGTCTGAGAGTCTTTAGGTGCCTTTTGGCAAACTCTAAACGGGCTGTTGTGTGCCTTTACTGAGGAGTGGCTTCCGTCTGGCCACTCTGTCATAAATGCCTGGTTGGTGGAGTGCTACAGAGATGGTTGCCCTTCTGGAAGGTTCTCCAATCTCCACAGAGGATGGGTTCTTGGTCACCTTCCTGACGAAGGCCCTTCTCCCCAGATTGCTCAGTTTGGCCGTGCTGCCAGCTCTAGGAAGAGTCTTGGTTGTTCCAAACTTCTTCCATTTAAGAATAAGAATAAGGAGGGCATCCCGAGTGGCACAGCGGTCTAAGGCACTGCACTGCAATGATAGAGACCTGGGTTCATTCCCAGACTGTGCCACAACTTGCTGTGCCCACGAGTCCCATAAGATGGTGCACAATGGGCCCAGCGTTGTCCGGGATGGGGGAGGTTTTTGCCAGGGACGCTTTACTTGGCTCATCGCGCTCTAGCGGCTCCATGTGGAGGGCCGGGTGAGGCCCTCGCCAGTTGAACATTGTTTCCTCCAACACATTGGTCAAGCTGGTGGGTGTTAAGGAGTGCAGTTTGGGGAGTTGAAGCGATGAGACAAGATCAAAATTGTGAGAGAAAGGGGGGTAAAATACAACAAACAAAAATAAACATAACACACTGTTTTCTTGAGTACCCTTTAGTACCCAGGCAATTCATTCAACCTCATGGTTTGGTTTTGCTCTGACATGCACGGTCAACTGTGGGACTTTATATATATATATATATATACAGGTGTGTGCCTTCCAAATCATGTCCAGGCAATTGAATTTACCATAGGTAAATCATGTTGCAGAAACTAATCAAGGATGATCAATGGAAACAGGATGCACCTGAGCTCAATTTGAGATCAATGGGGCGGCAGGGTAGGCTAGTGGTTAGAGCGGTGGACTAGCAACCAGAAGGTTGCAAGTTCAAACCCCCGAGCTGACAAGGTACAAATCTGTCTTTTTGCCCCTGAACAGGCAGTTATCCCACTTTTCCTAGGCCGTCATTGAAAATAAGAATTTGTTCTTAACTGACTTGCCTAGTTAAAAAAAGGTTAAATAAATTCAAGCCTTATATCAAAAGGTCTGAAATAAGGTATTTCTGTTTTGTATTTTTAATGTGTGTAGATTGATGAGGGGGAAAATTAATTGAATCAATTTTAGAATAAGGCTGTAACGTAACAAAATGTGAAAAAAGTAAAGGGGTCTGAATACTTTACGAATGCGCTGTATGTTTAACTGATAGGTACACACACTACATGTTACTGTTTTACACACACAAACACTATGACTGGTAGTCGTGTCTTTAATGTCTTTAAGTAAGACTAGCTGTTGCCATTGGCGTCGGCTAATGGGGATCCTGATCAAATCTAAATCAAAATGACAACAGTAGAACAATTAACAGCCTTTATTACTATAGTTAGAGTACATGCATTGAGGATCAATGCAGTTCAACTTATCTATTAAAGCAGATCTCATCTCATCTATAAGGTCCAAACAGGTGTGTTTGTCTGTATATTTGACCAATGTATACATAGCAGAAGCCTCCCACCTCTAAAAGCCCTTTCCTTCATTAGTCTGCTGAGTTATGTGTATCTATTTCTTGGCTCAAAAGAGACCAATGTTTTTCTCTTCTATTATGTATTATCCGTCTTCTCTAAGTTCTACTCTCTTCCTGTCTGGTCCCTCACTGCAACAGCTGTGGCTGTTCGTGAATTTGTTAGGATGCTTATGAGGCTGCGGTGCATGTATGTTGGCTGTGCAGACCCTTGCAGGGCATGTGTAGGAGTAAATTCCTACCACAGCCCTGCTCCCCTGCAAGGCATCAGACACACTGTACCATGTGTTTCTCAACACACTTCTAGATTCAGGTGAGGAGGTCACTTTCATATCCCTGACGCTCCTATCTTTCGCGCTGCGAGGGGCGTTGAGGCGGGGAGGGGTCGCAAAAGAACCCTGTGCTCAGTGAAAGAGAAACGACTCTTCATTTTGCCTTGTTGCGCAACAATGCGTATTTCCCCCGTTTCTTCCTGCTCCCCTGCGAGGGACACGCGCTGCCCTGTCGTGTCCCCGCAATGATTGATAAACACAGAGCCAGGGAGCGAGGGAACGGTGAGCAAGAGTGAGAGAGGCAAAGAGAGAGAGAATCATGCATAAAAGATGAGTGCAGTTTATTGTGTTTTCCTGGGGGCCAAGAGAGCGAGAGTTATGTATTTATGTGGCGTGTGATTGGATGAGAGCGGGAACCCCTGGGACTGACAGCGGGGGGTGTTGGCGAGGGACGGAGGGGGGGTAACAGGGGTACAGTGTTGTCCAACAACCACTCATGTCAGACAGGGTTTCATTGTGGTCGGCGACAATGCCACTAGTTGTGAAACGGTGCTAGGGCCTGAAGGTTTGGGATGCGGTAGCTTATAGAGCACAGCTACAGTACCTCCACTTTACTCTGACATCTCTCCTTGTTATTGAACCTCTCTGGTTGTCTCAGTCTAAAGGATAAAGTAGACAGGATACTCCAGACCATCAGATAATCACATCAGAATGATTTCTCTCATAAAATGCCCTTGATAAACCAGCTACTGCTATCCTCACCCAACTTTGACTTTGAGACTAAAGAAATAAGGTTTCATTAAACCATCATTATATTTCCAATAGGTAAATGTGGTTATGGCAAGGCTCACTCTGCCTTAAGCGGCAAGGGCTTTATTCTAGTTTTAAGTCTTGATTATGGACAGGTTAGATGTGATTGTGCTGTCTAATCGTCCCCATACGTCAGTGTGTGAATGTTATTGATCACTGCTTCTATACTGCAGGGAGAATATACCTTGTACCTTATGGATTGACTTTGATTACTCTGTTTCTTCTCTTCTCCTTTTCTACTAATTGGCCCATCCTTCTTTGACAGGATTGACTGCCTGATATTACCGAGCTCTATTTATCCCCCAGAGGGAAAAACAAATTAAAGGGGTTGTGGGAGAGAGAGTTTTTTTTCTTCTCTTCTCTGCTGATATAATTCTCATAAACCTTTTTCCTCATCGCTTGTAAATTCCGAGGAGGAATCATTACTTTCTCATAAACGTGATGATATTACCCCTCGTCGGCACGGTCATGCTGTAAACCGGTTTATGAGCCAGGCTATCTGTTATGAAGGGTCATGTGACTGTGTCGTCATTGGGCGATAGGCGGCGAGGTAATGTGTCATTGAACAGAGGCATATTGATCTCTTATTTGACTTAAGGGAAGTGCTATGTCACTGTCTCTTAGCCATGGGAGACTTCAGCCATTTCCACCTGTCTCCCACACATCAAATCTCCCTATGGAAAGACGGTGGTTGCTTTAAAACCATTGGTTTTACTCCATGTGTCTGTGTTATGCCTTGGCTGACATATAAACAGAGATGCATCACTTGGCTGTGAATGACCTTTGACCCCAGCCTTATATTGACCCGGCCTTCTCATACAATGTGTTTTTGGTCTGCTGGAGTTATTAGAGTATGTAGCGGGGTTGTATTTAAAGGGATTACGGAGTGGTCATGGAGACGGCCTCCTTGCTAGCCCGAATGTTGCGTGGCTTAATCCATACGGGAGATTTGTGGATGTCACTGTGAAGGACAGCCGGGTTTATTCATTAGGGGAATTTTAGATGCATTTATTCAAATGACATTGTCCAACGTGATCTTACACCAGCCAGGTCACACCAAATCCACTGCAGAATGATACGTTTGTCCAAGTTCCCAGGAAGTCGGGAGATGCCTTCAACACCGTCCACTAGGGGCAACATGAGCACCTATTACCATCTAGTAGGTCTGTGGCTTGTTAGGGAGTTGTGGATGGGGATAAAGGAAGGGCTTAAACTGTGAGCTACGGCTGCCAGGATCTCGGTTTCAATCCCAGCGCTGGACACTTGTTTTTGTTTTCTGTTTTAACCCTATCCCAAACTTTAACCCTCGCAATTAATGCCTGACCAGTACCGTTGAGTTTGTACGTTTATCCCCCCTTCCCTCGTTGAATACTGAAGTCAGACCGTGAGATCTTGTTGCCTACACTCACACACAGTGGATATCTGTTTACTAAAGGATGCTGCTACTAAGTTGTTTATTTAATGAGACCTCATTGTGCCAAGTGGAGCGTAAGGTATCTGCAAGGTCTTTCCATCTTTCCGTCTTCCTGTCCTGGGCTATTTTATACCTTCCAGATGAGGTCTAGTCTGGTCTGGAACTTAGCTTCAACAGCTTCAAAAGATGCTGTTGGTGAAACGTATTTCCCCTGTGAAAAGTGACTATACCAGTCTGGCTGTGTGTCCATCTGTCTGTCTGTCCCAAAGTTGATATTCTTCCCTGGTTATTGGTGAACATTTGGACCGGTTGTCGCGCAGATGCTCCGGGGGTGCTATGTCCCTTTGTCTGGTTACCCCTGGAGACACAGAGTGGCCCTGGCAACTGCCACCGTGCCACTTTGGAGGGGAGGACAGAGAGGAGGAAGACAAGGAGTGGAAGAAGAAAGGGACTGGGAGAAGGAGAGATGGGACGCATTGGTGCTTTTCAGCAGATGTGTAATGAAATTATTTTCCAAAAGGTTAGAGAAACACAGATGGTGAATCTCCCATGCTAACAGACTGACCAAAGAGAGTAGAAATGAGTGAAGTAGTTTGTACATTTCTGCCTGTGGAGAGGTGTGTAAATGAGAAAAGTATAAGAGAAATTGATATTAAAGCGATAGAGACAGAAAATAGAGAAGTATGAAGGACTACGTCTCTCCATACCATCTCTCTCGCTCTCTGTGTGCATGTGTGTGTGCATGTGCTCACTGTGTGTGTGTGTTTGTGTGTACTGTGTGTGTGCATCTCCCCCCTCTCTGCAGGGACACTGTGTATGATCACTTTAACTTCTTCAGTGAGTGATTCTGGTGTCCACTCCACTCAGTAGCTCATCTCTGCCTGCCTGCCTGCCTGCCTGCCTGCCTGCCTGCCTGCCTGCCTGCCTGCCTGCCTGCCTCCTTCCCTGCATCCCTCCCTGTCTCCCTGCCTGCCCCCCTCCCTGTCTCCCTGCCTGCCCCCCTCGCTGTCTCCCTGCTTGCCCCCCTCCCTGTCTCCCTACCTGCCCCCCTCCCTGTCTCCCTGCCTGCCCCCCTCCCTGTCTCCCTGCCTGCCCCCCTCCCTGTCTCCCTGCTTGCCCCCCTCCCTGTCTCCCTGCCTAGCCCTGTGCATCCTTCATACATATATACATGTGATCCATATGCATGTTCCACACATCATTATTCATTTGGGCCCCTTGTTCAGTGGTTGGTATTCATGGGGTGCTGTAGCATAGATACAGATGGGAAACCGAAACAGGACTGTAATTATTCACTCAGTCTACTCTGTCCTGGGCTTCTGGAGAGCTTTGTGTTATTGCCCTAAAGGCAATGTCTCAAGGAGTTGCAAAAAGGTGTTTATTAGGGCAATGACAATCCGTTTTGAAATTAGAGCTACTATAAAATGTGTACTCCAACACATTTGAATGAATATGATTGGTCAGGTAATGTGTTTGTTTCTTTGTTGAGTAATTAGTGACGGGCCTACATGTGACAGCCCTGTACTGTGTAGACCTACACTATGTGAGTTTGTCATACTGCGTATGCACGGATCCATGTTTTTGTAAGTGAATCTCAATCTTCGGAGTACATTCTCCAGATATGAATACACAGAATTATGTCATTTGCCTGCATGCATGCGTGTGTACTGTATGGGCCTCCTCATCAGTTTTAGCATGTGTACGTGACATGACGGCACTTCAGGCTAAAGTGGTGGCATTAGCGGAGCTTCTTCTGATTGGCTGTGGATGCACTGCGTTACACGTGTGCAGTAGCTCCATCGAACTTGGGCCTGTCATTTCCCTGAGGAGGTCGTGTTAAGTTCTGCTCCCCCGTAACGGAGTGCGCCCGTCTTTTCATTACCGTCTCTTTTAAACGCCACAGCGGCGTAGCGACACGTGACAGTGATCAATTTGAATGTCATTATCGGAGGTGCTTTCAGGGGCATCCTTCATTCTCTCTACTCCCTGACGCCGTGCCTGTGGTAATTGAATCAAGGGAACGGGGCGGCATTCTAGAGAATCCTGGTCAAGAAAACAAAAAGTCTATTAACATCTCCCAATGAGATTGTATTTACATGGGAGGCTGAGGGAACCTATGCCATTTACAAAGTCATTTACTGCCGTGATGATGAGAGGATATATAAATGGGAATATGTTGTTGGTTTTCTCAAAGGAAATAGTCAATATGGTGGAAGAAATGTGGTACATCCTCAGGCGACCTGTGAATGACAAGGCGTGTTGTTTAATTTAGTTGTATGATGTATTATTGAGTACAAGAAAGTACAAGAAATATTCAAAATACACATTTCATTTTTGCTGCCCTTTTAACATATACAGTCTGATGGCTACAGTATCTGTTACTATTTAGTGAATGTGTTTGTGTATGGAATACTTGTCGAGCCCGTAGCTCTCTTAGGCCATCTACAGTGGGGCACAAAAGTATTTAGTCAGCCACCAATTGTGCAGGTTCTCCAACTTAAAAAGATGAGAGAGGCTTGTAATTTTCATCATCATTCATCAATTTTCAACTATGACAGACAAAATGAGAAAAAAAATCCAGAAAATCACATTGTAGGATTCTTTATGAATTTATTTGCAAATTATGGTAGAAAATAAGTATTTGGTCAATAACAAAAGTTAATCTCAATACTTTGTTATATACCGTTTGTTGGCAATGACAGAGGTCAAACATTTTCTGTAAGTCTTCAAGGTTTTCACACACTGTTGCTGGTATTTTGGTCCATTCCTCCATGCAGATCTCCTCTAGAGCAGTGATGTTTTGGGGCTGTTGCTGGGCAACACGGACTTTCAACTCCCTCCAAAGATTTTCTATGGGGTTGAGATCTGGAGACTGGCTAGGCCACTCCAGGACCTTGAAATGCTTCTTACGAAGCCACTCCTTCGTTGCCCGGGCGGTGTGTTTGGGATCATTGTCATGCTGAAAGACCCAGCCACGTTTCATCTTCAATGCCCTTGCTGATGGAAGGAGGTTTTCACTGAAAATCTCACGATACATGGCCCCATTCATTCTTTCCTTTACACGGATCAGTCGTCCTGGTCCCTTTGCAGAAAAACAGCCCCAAAGCATGATGTTTCCACCCCCATGCTTCACAGTTGGTATGGTGTTCTTTGGATGCAACTCAGCATTCTTTGTCCTGCAAACACGACGAGTTGAGTTTTTATCAAAAAGTTATATTTTGGTTTCATCTGACCATATAACATTCTCCCAATCTTCTTCTGGATCATCCAAATGCTCTCTAGCAAACTTCAGAAGGGCCTGGACATGTACTGGCTTAAGCAGGGGGACATGTCTGGCACTGCAGGATTTGAATCCCTGGCGGCGTAGTGTGTTACTGATGGTAGGCTTTGTTACTTTGGTCCCAGCTCTCTGCAGGTCATTCACTAGGTCCCCCCGTGTGGTTCTGGGATTTTTGCTCACCGTTCTTGTGATCATTTTGACCCCACGGGGTGAGATCTTGCATGGAGCCTCAGATCGAGGGAGATTATCAGTGGTCTTGTATGTCTTCCATTTCCTAATATTTGCACTCACAGTTGATTTCTTCAAACCAAGCTGCTTACCTATTGCAGATTCAGTCTTCCCAGCCTGGTGCAGGTCTACAATTTTGTTTCTGGTGTCCTTTGACAGCTCTTTGGTCTTGGCCATAGTGGAGTTTGGTGTGTGACTGTTTGAGGTTCTATACTGATAACAAGTTCAAACAGGTGCCATTAATACAGGTAACGAGTGGAGGACAGAGGAGCCTCTTAAAGAAGAAGTTACAGGTCTGTGAGAGCCAGAAATCTTGCTTGTTTGTAGGTGACCAAATACTTATTTTCCACCATAATTTGCAAATAAATTCATTAAAAATCCTACAATGTGATTTTCTTTTTTTTCTCATTTTGTCTGTCATAGTTGAAGTGTACCTATGACGAAAATTACAGGCCTCTCTCATCTTTTTAAGTGGGAGAACTTGCACAATTGGTGGCTGACTAAATACTTTTTTGCCCCACTGTATATCATAGTATTTAGGTGTTCTAGCAGGTCTGGACCAGGCCTCTCTTTAGAAAGGGATTTTATCTCAATGAGACTTACCTGGCTCAGAACAGACTAGCCCTTGAATGTACACAGAGACCTAACACTAACATTAATAATATGCATGACAATCTCTCCTGGCTCAAAGTGGAGGAGAGATTGACTTCATCACTACTTGTTCTTATGAGAGGTGTTGACATGTTGAATGCACCGAGCTGTCTGTTTGAACTACTGGCGCACAGTGCACCCATGCATACCCCACAAGACATGCCACAAGAGGTCTCTTCACAGTCCCCAAGTCCACAACAAACTATGTGAGGTGCACAGTTCTACATGGAACTCTATTCCACATCAGATAACTGATGGAAGCAGTAAAACTAGATTAAAAACAGATAAAAATACACCTTATGGAACAACGGGGACTTTAGGCACAGACACATGCATACACACACACGATAACATACAATAAAATACGTAGATATGGGGTAGTGGTGAAGTAGGGGCCCGAGGGCACACAGTGTGTTGTGAAATTGGTGAATGTATTGTAATGTTTATAAAATTGTATAACTGCCTTAATTTAGCTGGACCCCAGGAAAGAGTAGCTGCTGCCTTAACAGGAAGTAATGGGGATCCATAATAAACCCCAGGAAGAATAGCTGCTGCCTTAACAGGAACTAATGGGGATCCATAATAAACCCCAGGAAGAATAGCTACTGCCTTAACAGGAACTAATGGGGATCCATAATAAACCCCAGGAAGAATAGCTACTGCCTTAACAGGAACTAATGGGGATCCATAATAAACCCCAGGAAGAATAGCTGCTGCCTTAACAGGAACTAATGGGGATCCATAATAAATATAAATACAAATACAAATAAATGAAGGGAAATAATGTTAAATAAAGATGTATTCGGTAATTATTAGGCCGACTTGGAAATCTCAACCCCTCTCTGCAATTTGTCTTGATTAAATGGGGTCTCCATCTGCGAGTGACTATCTCTTGTTCATGTCTTTTTTCATTAGCTTTATAGTTAATTTACCTCTCCCTCCAACACTGGTACCTCTACATCCTTCCCAAGACATACAACTAAACATACAAAATGATTGGTTCCTTCTCTCTTTACCATCCCCCCCATTCCCGCATTCTCTTTCAGGAATGTGAGAAAAGGAAAGAAGTATAGGCAACCAATAACCCCCCCTTTAGACACTGTCTGCAATATATGTTCTGTAGCAAGCGCTTTACCTCAACCCGATTCTAATTTCGACTGTCGCTCCCGCCCTGTACTGTAGGTATCAGGGAACACACACGCATTAGGATTCAGTGTGGATGGTGTGGTGTGACCTGGCCTCTCTGGCTCTCCTCTCCAGTGTAGCGTAGAGACCCGCTATCTCACACCTCAGCAACGCATAACTGGAGAGGCCTGGAGTCACTCTGAGAGAAGACAGGAGAGAGATGGAGAGAGAGATGGAGTGTGTGAGAAATGGAGAGAGCTTGTTGGAGGGTAAAGAGAGGTATATTGCGGGCATGATGGAGCGAGGGGACTGAATGAGAAAGAGCCAGAGAGAGGGACTGATAAGAGGGTTAAAAGGATAGTAGGAGTGTAGGTGTAGGGAGAGAGGTAGGGAGAGAGGTATGGAGAGCGCTAGCTAGCGGTGCAGCATTAGCAGGGAAAGCCTCTCCTCTGGCGGAGGATAAGAGATGGCTCTGGCCACTGATGTGGAAGGGTTCTGATTGGCTGAGCCGGATCCCCCATGCCACATGCATGGCGAGCACTGAGCTGAACCACAGTACTATGCTTATAGAGGAGTGTGGAGGAGAGTCTGGAGTTTAGACCTTAGTATACAGCACTGTGCTCTGGAGGAGAGAGTCTGGAGTTTAGACCTTAGTATACAGCACTGTGCTTCTGGAGGAGAGAGTCTGGAGTTTAAACCTTAGTATACAGCACTGTGCTTCTGGAGGAGAGTCTGGAGTTCAGACCTTAGTATACAGCACTGTGCTTCTGGAGGAGAGAGTCTGGAGTTTAGACCTTAGTATACAGCACTGTGCTTCTGGAGGAGAGAGTCTGGAGTTTAGACCTTAGTATACAGCACTGTGCTTCTGGAGGAGAGTCTGGAGTTTAAACCTTAGTATGCAGCACTGTGCTTCTGGAGGAGGGAGTCTGGAGTTTAGACCTTAGTATACAGCACTGTGCTCTGGAGGAGAGAGTCTGGAGTTTAGACCTTAGTATACAGCACTGTGCTTCTGGAGGAGAGAGTCTGGAGTTTAGACCTTAATATACAGCACTGTGCTTCTGGAGGAGAGTCTGGAGTTCAGACCTTAGTATACAGCACTGTGCTTCTGGAGAGAGTCTGGAGTTTAGACCTTAGTATACAGCACTGTGCTTCTGGAGGAGAGTCTGGAGTTCAGACCTTAGTATACAGCACTGTCCTTCTGGAGGAGAGTCTGGAGTTCAGACCTTAGTATACAGCACTGTGCTTCTGGAGGAGAGTCTGGAGTTCAGACCTTAATATACAGCACTGTCCTTCTGGAGGAGAGTCTGGAGTTCAGACCTTAGTATACAGCACTGTGCTTCTGGAGGAGAGTCTGCTGCTGGTGTTGCAGTGCTGCACTGAGGAATAAACTGTAGTGCAGTGGTACTGTCACTCCTCTATAAGCACAGTTCAGTTTAGACCTCAGTGCAACACCAGGCTAAAACCATTGTGAGAGACTACAGGTTAGAACTTAGTGCAGAGCTGTGGTGTGTGTATGGTGTGGGCCGGCCTTTCAGGTTAGTGATATGGACCGATACGTCTCTCCCCTTTCTGATACAACCTAGTATCGATACTATCACCCACTTTAAAGATAACCACGGCTTGCACATGCAGCTCCCCAACTGAACTACAGTAAGGTTAAACACGCCTGATCCACATAGGCCCAGCTAGCTAATCGCCCAAGGAGTCAAAGATGTGTTTCTTACTGAGTTGACTGAGAGGTGAGGCAGGGAGTATCATCTGTTCCTTTTGAAGATCTGGGGCCTGTTCTGAAGTTGAGTCTTATCGTAGATCAACCCCCTGTGTATCTTCCTTCTTCTCACATGTGATGTTAACAGGTGAATGTTGGAAGAGGACACTAGGTCGATTCAGCAACTTGCAAATGCTGAACTTTCTGAGAAATATCGCCTTTCCCCTGTGCGTGCGTGTTGTTAGTTGTGATGTGGGTGGTTATAGCTTTCTCTGCCCTTTTGGCTGAGCTCCAAAAACATTTTTCTTCCACTCTGGCTTTCCAGAGCCGTCACCCTGAGATTACGGAGAAGAAGGAGGTTATTGTGAACAATGTTCTGGGGATGAGGTCGGATAAACGAAGAAATGGGAATTCCAAGGGTGAGGGAATGAGTGTGTTTATAGATTTCCCCTGGAGCCCTGGATTCATAAAGCACACCACATATATATATATATATATATATATATATATATATATATATATATATATATATATACACATTGTTATTAGATATAAGCATTCACTTGTTTTTTATTTTAATATGAAAAAATACAAATACAAGTTTTATTGTCACATACAGAAAGGAGTCACACCTTGACTTTTTCCACATTCTGTTGTGTTACAGCCTGAATTTAAAACGTATTCAATTGAGATTTTGTGTCACTGATCTACACAAAATACCCCATAATGTCAAAGTGGAATTATGTTTGTAGAACACCTGAAACATCTTGACTCAATAAGTATTCAACCCCTTTGTTATGGCAAGCCTAAATAAGTTCAGGAGTGAAAATGTGCTTAATAAATCGCAAAATAAGTTGCATGGACTCATTCCGCGTTAAAAACCATTGTGGTTACCCCCTCCTCGAGTCATTTTTCTATGACTACCCCATCTCTGTACCCCACACATGCAATTATCTGTAATGACCCTCAATCGAGGAGTGAATTTAAAGCACAGACTCAACCACCAGGGAGGTTTTTCAATGCCTCACAAAGAAGGGTACCGATTGGTAAATGGGTCAAAAAATAAATAAAAAATGTGAATATAATAATTTGAGCTTGGTGACGTTATTAACTACACTTTGGATGGTGTATCAATACACCCAGTCACTACAAAAATGCAGGTGTCTTTCCTAAATCAGCTGTTGGAGAGGAAGGGAATTGCTCAGGGATTTCACCATGAGGCCAATGGTGACTTTAAAATAGTTACAGAGTTTAATGGCTGTGATATGAGAAAACAACATCATTGTAGTTTCTCCACAAGACTAACCTAAATGACAGAGTGAAAAGAAGGAAGCCTGTAGAGAATACAAATACTCCAAAACATGCTGTTTGCAACAAGGCACTAAAGTAATATTGCAAAAAAAAGTGGCTAAGCAATTCTGCCCTCCCAAGCAAAAAGGCAGTAACTCATTTGGTAGAAAATGAGTTAATGTAATTTTTCTCACAGTAAATACATGCTTAATCATGTGGACAAGTATCCTGCCTCTATTGTATTGTGTTTTGGAGAAAATGGGGGTCTTATTAGCAGTAACTGCAAAAAGTTACTGTAAAATCAAGGTAAATGGCAGTAACTGAACTTACTGTCTTTTAGCTTGGTTTCAACCTGCCATTGGCTGCAGTTACGGCCTTTTACCTTTTTATTATTTTATTCATTTTATTCTGATAGTGATGCAATCGAATCTGTATGACACTGACTGACAGCTACACACACATACATTACTAATCTAGGATCAGGGCACAGCATTCCCAGGGGGAAATGATGGTTGAACTTGCTCTGAAACGCCGACATCCAGACACTGGTAAGAATTAGCTAGCTAAGTAGATCTGAGATCAAAATGAATTGGCTAGCTAGCGAGCATAGACTAACAATGCTACCTGCTCTCATAAGAGGATATCTGCAATTGATACTAACTTCAATATATTAGACATAAAATGAATTATATTCTGAAATTTCATCTGATGGTTTCTTTGAATCAGTACACCATACACACGATTTCTAGCCAGTGACAGCCACCTAGCTAAAACTGAAAACGTCAAAACCTACCTAGCTAGCATTAGCAAGAAGCAATAGATTTGTGCTCCATGTTCCCATAAGAGACGATCAGTAGTTTATACTAGCTTCAATCTACTCACATGTTCAGGGTTTCTGGTTTTCTTATATATTCCAGTATTGCGTGACTGTCCCGGTCAGGAAAGTTAAAATCCCAAATTGTGTCCATCACCTCTGTTGGTGGCATGCAAGTATGTAATTAGTACAACAGGCTTTGACATACCAAACGTGTGCTCAATGTGTCTGCTTCAGTGCCATCTTTACATGAATGTGGAAAAAAAACAGTTTTGCATGACTTCCACCAATCCCTGTGGCCTAGATGATTAGTGTTTATGCGGATCAAAGTTGCCATGTGAGTGTGTATTAGGACAGTACAACAACGTCAATACTAGGTTTTATTGCTGTCAATGTTCATCCATGCAATTTTTTGTATTTGTAAATAAAGATGACAATTTAAGAGCCTTTTTGGGAGCAGGTATGAAATTAATAGATTAACTGAGTTATAACAGTGAAAATGATTAAGATAATGTTTGCACGAGATAAAATCAGCATTGATTATATCCTATCTTATAGAGTAACTGAAAAGGATTATGATCATGTTTGCACACCATGAAGTGTCAGTATTCATTATTATCATCCATGACAGAATAGAATTATTAGGATGCATGTCCCTGATTATTTTCTCAGTTTATTTCAGTTGAGTTTGAGGGCCACATTCCAACAAAGATTCCTGATCTACCCCCTTTAACTGAAGTCACAGTGTCAACACTATTTGAAGAGATAGAGAACCAGTGGGTCTCTGACTCCTTAGACATCAGTCTATCAGATGAGGAATCAATTGCCAATGATGATGATGATGATGATGAAGATTATCATCCACCTTCAGAGTTGAATGTTCCAGCACAAGTGGCAGCTGAGCCCGTGGACACAACTCCAGAACACCTATCAAATAAGAAATCCAAGATTCCACCAATGGGTAAGCCATGTGGTCCCAAATGCAAGAGGCAATGTACTCAGAATATTTCAGAGGGTAGGCAAAATAAAATATGGGGAAAGTATTGGGAGATGAAGTATAAGGAGAAGAGGACATGGATCTTCCACACGGTGGCACAGCAATCTAAGAAAAATGTCACTGTTGGCGCTGACAGTCGACGCAGCAGGTTGTTTCTGTACCATCTTACAAACCAGAGTTGTTCTGCACAACAGGTGTGCAAAGGTTTTTTTCTGACAACATTGGGCTACCACCCCAAAAATGACAGGCTGATTGTCACGCTGATGGGCTTGTCAATCACCACCAAACTGATTCCACAAAAGGATCAGAATAAAGCTTCAGCGAGCAAATTGAACATGAATCCAAACCTGCAACACATTGAGTCCTTCAGTCCCCAAATCAGCCACTACAGACGAGAGCACGTCCCACATCACCTCTGCCTCCCTAGTGACGTCAATATTCGGTTCATGCATAATGACTGCAAGGAGAATAACAAAGTTATGAAACCTATCGCAAGGCGGTAAAGAGAAGGAACATCAGCTTTGTGAAGCTTGGAGAGGAGGAGTGCGAGCTCTGTTTGGTGCAGGGTCATCATCTGAAGATGGAGCACAGGGAGAATGAGGCCATGGAAACCCAAGCCTGCCAAGACAACAGTCAAGCAGCACCTGAATTCACCATCACCAACCCTGACTGCATGCAATGTAGGAAATATGAGGAACATAAGAAGTCTGCAGGGCAGAGCAGAAGCCATTACCAGGCTGATGCACAGAAAGATTGGCCTGAGGACTGGTCTGTGAGGAGCGTTGATATGCAAAAAGTCATCATGCTCCCTCACATGCCAGGTGTGAAAACAGCATTGTTCACAAGAAGAATCGTTGCCTATCACGAGACATTCGCCACCAGTGGAAAGAAGTCTCAAAAGAAGAAGAAAACAATCTCAGTGGTATGGCATGAAGGAACAGCTGGTCGGAAGGCAGAGGAGATTACTTCATCTTACGTAACAGCACCGGAGAGGGAGAGAGATGTCAAGCATGCAGTGTATTGGGTGGATAACTGCACTTCTCGAAACAAAAACTGGTGCCTCCTAACATCACTGGTAAGTGTTGTCAATGCTGATGCAACTTTGATGGAGGACATCACCCTCAAGTCCATCAAGCCAGGACAGACCTTCATGAGTGCAGACAGTTTCCACCATGGCGTGGAAGAGGAAATGAAAGCTCGACATGGAGGTGTGGTGTACGACTTCGGGGACTTCCTCCATGTGGTCACCACTTCCAATGCAGGCAAGGTGGAGGTGGTCGAAATGAAAAAGGAAAACATCCTGGCATGGAAAGCTGGCCATTCCATCGTCAAGCTGAAGAAGGCAGCAGCACCACAGCTGGCAGAGATGGCTGAGATCCAGTTGAGGTGTGGATCCAGGAGCTACATAGAGAACCTACATCTCTGTGTAAATGCAACTGTTATCTCAGTGGAAGACACACAAAGGATGCAGTTTCAACTCTGTTACACTGTCAGTAATTACGCTGTTCTTGTATTAATATAATAAATTAGAAGTATAGTAAACTAAGGAAGGAAGGAAGAAGGCAGTAACTGCCGTTGAAGGGTCAAAGGTCATATCAGAGGTCAGGGTCAACATGAATAAAAAAATTCCCATAGTAAAGCAACAGATCATTACATCTCCAATGATCTCCCTAGAATTCATTTGGCTGGACAATTAAAAAACTTTGAAGTCATTTTTCTCAGTACCACTCTATAAGCAGTTACTGCCTTTTTGCTTGGGAGGGCATAATTAACATAAATAAATACAAAGGGTTATGCTTGGGGCACACTGAGTACCACTCTTCATATTTTCAAGCATGGTGGTGGCTGCATCATGTTATGGGTATGCTTGTTATCGGCAAGGACTAGGGAGTTTTGTAGGATAAAAAGAAACGGAATACAACTATATGAACGGGCAAAATCTTTCCAACAGACATAGGGAGACCTTTCAGCAGGACAATAACCTAAAACACAAGTCCAAATATACACTGGAGATGCTTACCAAGATGACATTGAATGTTCTTGTGTGGCCTAGTTACAGTTTTGTAAATTGGCTGTCTAGCAATGATCAACAATCAACTTGACAGAGTATGAAGAATGTTAAAAAGAATAATGGACAAATATTTTGTTCAATCCAGGTATGCAAAGCTCTTAGAGACTTACTCAAAAATACTTGTAAAAGGTGCTAATAGAAAGTATTGAATCAGGGTTGTGAATATTTATGTAAATGAGACATTTCTGTATTTCATTTTTAATACGTTTGCATTTTTTTTTATAAAAACACGTTTTCAGTTTGTCATTATGGGATATTGTGTGTAGATGGGTGAACAATACACCACCAGTCAAATGTTTTAGAACACCTACTCATTCAAGCCTTTTTCTTTATTTTTACTATTTTATACATTGAAGAATAATAGTGAAGACATCAAAACTGTGGGATAACACATATGGATTCATGTCGTAAACAAAAAAGTGTTAAACTAATGAAAATGTATTTTATATTTGAGATTCTTCAAAGTAGCCACCCTTTGACCTTGATGAAATCTTTGCACACTCTTGGCATTCTCTCAACCAGCCTCACCTGGAATGCTTTTCCAACAGTCTTGAAGTTCCCACAAATGGTGGGCACTTGTTGGCTGCTTTTCCTTCACTCTGCTGCCTGACTCATCCCAAACCATCACAATTTGGTTGAGGTCTGGGAATTGTGGAGGCCAGGTCATCTGATGCAGCACTCCATCACTCTCCTTCCTGGTAAAATAGCTCTTTCACTGCCTGGAGGTGTGTTGGGTCATTGTCCTGTTGAAAAACAAATGATAGTCCCACTAAGCCCAAAACAGATGGGATGGCGTATCGCTGCAGAATGCTGTGGTAGCCATGCTGGTTAAGTGGGCCTTGAATTCTAAATAAATCACAGACAGTGTCACCAGAAAAGCACCCCCACACCATAACACCTCCTCCATGCTTTACGGTGGGAACCACACATGCTGGGTTCATCCTTTCACCCACACCGCGTCTCACAAAGATACGGAGGTTGGAACCAAAAATCTCAAATTCGGACTCCAGACAAAAGGACACATTTCCACCGCTTTAATGTCCATTGCTCATGTTTCTTGGCCCAAGCAAGTCTCTTCTTCTTATTGGTGTCCTTTAGTAGTGTTTTCTTTGCAGCAAATCAACCATTAAGGCCTGATCCTCTGAACAGTTGATGTTGAGATGTGTCTGTTACTTGAACTCTGTGAAGCATTTATTTGGGCTGCAATTTCTGAGGCTAGTAACTCTAATGAACTTCTCCTCTGCAGCAGAGGTAACGCTGTGTCTTCCATTGCTGAGACGGTCCTCATGAGAGCCAGTTTCATTATAGCGCTTGATGGTTTTTGTGACTGCACTTTCATAGATGTTGAAATGTTCCGTATTGACTGACCTTCATGTCTTAAAATAATGATGGACTGTCATTTCGCTTTGCTAATTTGAGCTGTTCTTGCCATAATATGGACTTGGTCTTTTACCAAATAGGGCTATCTTCTGTATACCCTCTACATTGTCACAACACAACTGATTGGCTCAAACGCATTAAGGAAAGAAATTCCACAAATTGCATTTTAAGAAGGCACGCCTGTTAATTGAAATGCATTCCAGGTGACTACCTCATGAAACTGGTTGAGAGAATGCCAAGAGTGTGCAAAGCTGTCATCAAGGCAATGGGTGGCTGTTTGTTTAAAAATGTTTTGGTTACTACATGATTCCACATGTGTTATTTCATAGTTTTGATGTCTTCATTATTATTCTACAATGTATAAAATAGTAAAAAATAAAGAAAAGCCCTTGAATGAATAGGTGTTCTAAAACTTTTGACCGGTAGTTATACATATATTTAATCAATTTCAGATTCAGGCTGTAACACAACAAAATGTGGATTAAGTCAAGGGGTATGAATACTTTCGGAAGCCACAGTGAAATATGTTGTTTTACAGGGTCAGCCATTCCAATCCGGCACCCGTGGAGCGTATTAGGGTTAAGTGCCTATCTCAAGGGCACATCAACAGATTTGTCACCTTGCCGGCTCAGGTATTCAAACCAGCGACCTTTCAGATACTGGCCCAATACTCTAACTGCTAGGCTACCTCGCTTACCTGCCACCTCCCTCTATGTTTTAAAGGAGAGGGGCAATCCCACTCCTCACACATTTTTTGTCATTGGGTAGGACCAAGGGAGAGAGGAGAGATAGAGAAGAGAGTGTGCTGAAATAGCAGTGGGCTGGATTCCAACCCATGCGTCTGCAGGCAGGGGCTTAGACCCCTAGACCACACTAGGCCACAGCATTGACTAGTTCAAAAGACATGGTATTATAAATGCATTATCAAACAAATCCATTAAATTAAGTGGGGTAATACAGGCTGCATGAAAACAATTTAGCATAAGACCGCTGTCTTCACACCAGCTGTCCACAAAGAACCATCCATCACTCAAACCAAAACACCAGAAAAATCCTAAATAGCACTTCGATAACACTTTTTCATTTCATAACCGAACGAGGAAAAAGATAATCTCCTGCCTGTGTGTCTGCGGCTGTGCACGGCGGCGTTTCGGTTTCCATAGTGATGGCGGGGAGGCTAATCCGCCAAACTGAGTTGAGCGGCGAGCGGCGGGCTGAACGTCGAGCGCGGTGGCTGAAGTGCTCAGTGTTAGCAGCGCCTCCTAAAAGCGTCTCTCACAGCCTTTAGTCTTCATTACCTCCACATCCCCTTTTGATTGGTTGCGTTTATCCTGAGTACCCCCGGGTTTGGGAAAGCTACCAGAACACTTACTGGCTCTCGCTCTCCTGTCGTCATGGCAACGTGGGCACACAGCACAGAAGAATTCAGTTTGGCCTCAGAGGAGGGGGTATTTGATCCCTGTTTCTTTAACCCCTTGACTTCTGCTGTTTCCTGAACAGGTTGACCTGGGTCTGTGTCAGTGTGGCTTAGCTGTCATTGTCTGGTAGTTGAATGGTGGTTCTTTAGAAATCATTCACACTCCTGGCTTTTGTAGGTTTAATGATGATTTAAATGTGCTAAGGTAATTAGTAGTGCCAGCTGCTTTTCTTGTATAATATTGGCTTGTGAATATTAATCCGTCAAATTAAGTTTTATTTTGTGTGTGTTGGATGTGCGTTGGTTTGGACAACTTTTTGGATAGAGTTTCAGATGTTTGGAATTGGAAAAGGAGTTGGGGGTCCTAAGACATAAGCCCTTCTACTTGTGCCAGGGTGCCATGCAGCACCCACAGAGGGCTCAAATTGCTTATCTGGCCCTGAACCAGACTCTGGTTTGAATGGGCACGACGAGGCATGGAGGACGAGGCAGGACCCTGGACCACTTTCCATCATGCATTGCTCTAAGATGGAGTCCAGACTTAACACCCCATCGGTTTTGAAAGCCAGCATCTCTCAGGCCAAACTGTTATTTTTTTGTGTGTTTTTTAGGGGGTAAAACAAGTGCAGCGAACGGAGGAAATATAGGAGGAGGAAAGATAGGATGAGGAAAGATAGGGGGAGGAAATATAGGAGGAGGAAAGATAGGATGAGGAAAGATAGGGGGAGGAAATATAGGAGGAGGAAAGGGTGAGAAAGAAGAGGGATGAGGTTGATTATTGTTGAGCGAGCCTCTTCCAGGCCAGGTGTTCATTTCTATTTGGACCATGTTATTTAGCCCCAAGTGCTGTAGTCTGACACACACAGAGAAAACTACAATTAACATATCCTCACATACACTGGAAAGTCTAGTTTTTATTTTACTCTTATTTTACCGTGCATAAATCATTTCATAGCACATCAAAGACAGAAATGACTGAGAACACATTATAATTTACAGAAATGACTGAGAACACATTCTCATTTACAGAAATGACCTGGGGAATAGTTACAGGGGAGAGGATGAGTGAGGCAATTGTGAACTGGGGATTATTAGGTCACCGTGATGGTATGAGGGCCAGATTGGGAATATAGATAATAATAGTAAGCAGTACATGTAGCATGGTGGAAGGTGAATGTTTTGGCCCTGTGTATGTAGAGCTGAAGACAAAGTGTCAGCGAGTGTGTGGTGAACTGCTAGAGTAAGAGGGCACAGTGCTGAGGAAAAGCCTGGTGTCCTGCCAAGGTGCCTCTTTATCTCCAAGCAGCTGCTGCACGGAAGTGCATTGATTGCTGTTTTTTCACCAGGGTATCTCTCTCTCGCACTCTCTTTCTCTTTCTTTCTCTCTCTATGTGTCTTGAAGGCCTAACACATTATCTTGCATTTATGTGTGTGCATGTGTGAAGCCTATGAGCCATAGAGCAAAGAGAGATGGATCAAATGCTACAGACCATCGACCAACCTCATCTCCCTATCTTTCCTCTACCTATCATTCCTCCCCTATCTTTCCTCCCCTATCATCCCTCCCCTATCTTTCCTCCCCCTATCTTTCCTCCCCTATCATTCCTCCCCCTATCATCCCTCCCCTATCTTTCCTCCCCCTATCATTCCTCCCCCTATCTTTCCTCCCCTATCATTCCTCCCCCTATCATCCCTCCCCTATCTTTCCTCCCCCTATCATTCCTCCCCCTAACTTTCCTCCCCCTATCTTTCCTCCCCTATCATTCCTCCCCCTATCATCCCTCCCCTATCTTTCCTCCCCTATCATTCCTCCCCCTATCATCCCTCCCCTATCTTTCCTCCCCCTATCATTCCTCCCCCTATCATTCCTCCCCCTATCATTCCTCCCCCTATCTCTCTTCCACCTACCTTTCCTCCACCTATCATTCCTCCCCCTATCATTCCTCCCCCTATCATTCCTCCCCCTATCATCCCTCCCCTATCTTTCCTCCCCCTATCATTCCTCCCCCTATCATTCCTCCCCCTATCATTCCTCCCCCTATCATCCCTCCCCTATCTTTCCTCCCCCTATCATTCCTCCCCCTATCATTCCTCCCCCTATCATTCCTCCCCCTATCATTCCTCCCCCTATTTCTCCTCCCCCTATCATTCCTCCCCCTATCATCCCTCCCCTATCTTTCCTCCCCCTATCATTCCTCCCCCTATCATTCCTCCCCCTATCATTCCTCCCCCTATCATCCCTCCCCTATCTTTCCTCCCCCTATCATTCCTCCCCCTATCATTCCTCCACCTATCTTTCCTCCCCGTATCTTTTCTCCTTTCGCTGCACTGTATATTCCTGTCTGCCCTCATTTCTGTCTTTGATGAGCTATGAAATGATTTATGCATGTCCATATGGAAATATAGTCCGTTGCATTAAACTCCAGCCGAGTAAACACATCGAGAGAAAGGGGCCTCATTCCTAAAGATGGATCCATAAAGGTGACGAAGGTCACAACACGATGGAAAAGTACATCTCTCGCTCCCTGCTCTCTCCCTCACCGACTGTGAGGTCATGACAATTGGCAATTATCAGCTGTGTGGCTACTATCCAAACATGTCAATCAGTCTGTCTGGTACATGCAAAATATGTGTGCGTGGGTGTTAGAATCAGAACCTTCTTTATTCGCCAAGTACATTTACATATACCAGGAATTTGATAAGGGTAATGGTGCTGCCACAGTAAACAGAATCACCAGACAGATTATACACAATAAACGTAATACAGACAGAATATACACAATAAGCTTAATACAGAGAGAATAGATCGACAAAGATTTCTGAATCCACATGCACTATAAATAGTAATATGTCGATGGGTGAGGACAGAATTTCAGGACAAAACCAGCTGGCAACGTGTCCTTAATATTCAGTAGCTCCTATCATGTGTGTACATGTGTGTTTAATGTATGTCTTTCACTTCCACATACGTGTGTGTGTGTGTGTGTGTGTGTGTGTGTGTGTGTGTGTGTGTGTGTGTGTGTGTGTGTGTGTGTGTGTGTGTGTGTGTGAGTGTGTGTGTGAGTGTGTTTACTAGTCCTAATTGTTCCTTCCCCCAGTGCTTCTCCGACAATAACCGGTTAGAGAGAAAGAGAGAGAGAGAGAGAGAGAGAGAGAGAGAGAGAGAGAGAAAGAGAGAGAGAGAGAGAGAGAGAAAGAGAGAGAGAGAAAGAGAGAGAGAGAGAGAGAGAGAGATAGATAGAGAGAGAGAGAGAGAGAGAGAGAGAGAGAGAGAGAGAGAGCTAAAAGGGATAATTCCAGCCCAGCCACACCCACCGGATCTTAATTGCGTTGTAAAGGGAAATCAGCGGCTGCAGCGTGAGGGGACTGTCAAACCCTGGGATAAATCTGGCCCTGACAGACTTAATTGGTAGTTGTCTTGTATTTCCGTGTTATCATTAGCATCCCAAGACACCCCTCCACATGTGCGAGCGTGCGTGCATACACACACGCACATATACAAAGACACACCAACATGTTCACACACACAACACTGCAAGTACACACACGTACAAGCACACGGACACCGCAAATGCATACACATGCATGCACGCACACACACATCCCTCTTGGATTGGTGAAAAGGTCATTAGATGTGTTTGCTGTAATAGCAGCCTTTCCCCTAGCACCCCAGTGTGTCCTAATGACAGATACAGCACTAATAGGACCCGACTGGTACAGGTTGACAGTATTATTTATCTACACTTTCAGGATTCCAGGTTTCATGTTTTTCTGAGACATTTGATCATAGTGGTGTATTATGTCAGTCTCTATTATATTTTATGCACAGTATTGATTGCCAGATTTGCCAAAAATGTATTTATTCGTTATTGTTACAAATAAGCTATTGGCATAATGCTGCAGTTTTCCTATAATAATGACTGTCCTATAAACAAGTAGCCCCTACAGATGTCAGAGTGGGAGGCTGTACGTTGTAGAGCTCTAGCCGTCAACACACAGAAATGCAGAGAGCATCAACCATAGCAGCCCCAAACTTAGCCCCAGCCTCAACCCAAGCTGTACCCCAGCAGCGCCAGGTCTGGTGTTAGGAGTCAGCCACTCATCCAATCAGCCCCAGCTTTGCCCAAGCAGCACCAGGCCTGGTGTTAGGAGTCAGTCACTCAGCCCCTCAGCCAATCAGCCCCAGCTTTACCACAGCAGCACCAGGCCTGGTGTACCAGATCATTGTGGAGCTATATACAGGGAGTACCAGTACCAGATCAATGTGGAGCTACAGTATATACAGGGAGTACCAGTACCAGATCAATGTGGAGCTATATATAGGGAGTACCAGTACCAGATCAATGTGGATCTATATACAGGGAGTACCAGTACCAGATCAATGTGGAGCTACATACAGGGTGTACCAGTACCAGATGAATGTGGATCTATATACAGGGAGTACCAGTACCAGATAAATGTGGAGCTATATACAGGGAGTACCAGTACCAGATGAATGTGGATCTATATACAGGGAGTACCAGATCAATGTGGAGCTATATACAGGGAGTACCAGTACCAGATCAATGTGGATCTATATACAGGGAGTACCAGTACCAGATAAATGTGGAGCTATATACAGGGAGTACCAGTACCAGATGAATGTGGATCTATATACAGGGAGTACCAGATCAATGTGGAGCTATATACAGGGAGTACCATTACCAGACCAATGTGGAGCTATTTACAGGGAGTACCAGTACCAGATCAGTGGGGAGCTATATACAGGGAGTACCAGTACCAGATCAATGTGGAGCTATTTACAGGGAGTACCAGTACCAGATCAATGTGGAGCTATTTACAGGGAGTACCAGTACCAGATCAATGTGGAGCTATATACAGGGAATACCAGTACCAGATCAATGTGGAGCTATATACAGGGAGTACCAGTACCAGATCAATGTGGAGCTATATACAGGGAGTACCAGTACCAGATCAATGTGGATCTATATACAGGGAGTACCAGTACCAGATCAATGTGGAGCTATATACAGGGAGTACCAGATCAATGTGGAGCTATATACAGGGAGTACCAGTACCAGACCAATGTGGAGCTATTTACAGGGAGTACCAGTACCAGATCAATGTGGAGCTATATACAGGGAGTACCAGTACCAGATCAATGTGCAGAGGTATGAGGTATTTGGGGTAGATATGTACATGAAGGCAGGGTAAAGTGACTAGGCATCAGGATAGATAATAATAAGGTATTTGAGGTAGATATGTACATGCAGGCAGGGTAAAGTGACTAGGCATCAGGATAGATAATAATAAGGTATTTGAGGTAGATATGTACATGAAGGCAGGGTAAAGTGACTAGGCATCAGGATAGATAATAATATTTATTTGAGGTAGATATGTACATGAAGGCAGGGTAAAGTGACTAGGCATCAGGATAGATAATAATAAGGTATTTGAGGTAGATATGTACATGAAGGCAGGGTAAAGTGACTAGGCATCAGGATAGATAATAATAAGGTATTTGAGGTAGATATGTACACTCATTTTGTGAGTGTAATGTTTACTGTTAATGTTATATTGCTTATTTCACTTGCTTTGGCAATGTAAATATATGTTTCCCATGCCAATAAAGCCCTTAAATTGAAATTGAAATTGAATTGAGAGAGAGAGAGAGAGAGAGAGAGAGAGAGAGAGAGAGAGAGAGAGAGAGAGAGAGAGAGAGAGAGAGAAGGTATCTCACCAGCGCAGGTCAGGAGCAAAAAAGAAAGAACAATGAATCTAAGACCCTTCTATATCTGAGTTGTTTTGGATTCAACATCTAAGTTGTTGACCAATATTATTACTGTAAAGTTAACCTCCAATCAGATATCAGACGTACAGGATATACAGACAACAGCACCATTTCCTTCACAGAGATGTGACGAGGGGATTTGTGAGATAATGCAGCATTCCTAAAACAACACAAAGAAAATCCTTGCATACAGTGTAAATAGCCACTTAGGGGGCTGGGCCCACCACTACAAATGTAGTTAAGTGTTGCACAGTATACCAAAACTTTGGTACTTTTTCACACAACAAAAGAAAATGGTTCGGTCAGCTAGTTTTTGTTACGTTCGGTACTTCTGTCAAATGTCTCACGTGATTGAGATGATCAAGTCTGTCTGTCAGCGCAGCCCCTTTATAGTGTGAAGAGCAACGTGTCTGATCCATTAACTCATTGATTGCTAGAGCTGCCTGAGCTATTTTGTTAGCTCTTCACTCATGCTGCACAGAAATAAACACACTTGAATAACGCAACACGGCATGTCGTCATTTTGAAACTGTTCTTTACTGTTTGCAAAACAATGTCCATACAGGCTTGAACACAATGCAAGACGATACCAGTAGCTTCCAGGTTTTATTGTGTACTAACTTTCCTTGCTGTCTTACAACTTAAGCAACATCTATTCACTACCCTTGTAACGATGTTCGTCTGAGGAAGAAGGAGTAGACCAAAGCGCAGCGTGGTACCTGTTCATATTTCCTCTAATTAACTGAACACTAAATACAAAAGAACAAGAGAATAAATGAAAACCGAAACAGTCCCGTATGGTGCAAACACTGAAACGGAAAACAACTACCCACAACCCATAGTGGGAAAACAGGCTGCCTAAGTATGGTTCTCAGTCAGAGACAACGATTGACAGCTGCCTCTGATTGGGAACCATACCAGTCCAAACACCTAGAAATATAACACACAGAACCAAAACATAGAATGCCCACCCCAACTCACGCCCTGACCAAACCAAATAGAGTCATAAAAAAAGGAACTAAGGTCAGAACGTGACAACCCAAGTACTTTCTTTGTGACAATGTTCAAACTATAATGCTAAATATGCTGATTTCAAAGCTGATTGTCACCCAAAAAAATTCTTAATTCATTTTGTCTCCCTCGCCACCAAAAACACATTCAGTTCTTCGTCTCTCTCTCCTCCCAGATGGTTTCCACCAGATTCCACAGCCACATTCTGCCCACATTCTGCCCACATTCTGCCCACATTCTGCCCACATTCTGGACCAATTCTGAAATGGACCTGGGGCCCGATATGCATAATAATTTTTTTTGTTATATGGAGTCCTGTTCTGAACAGACCCGAGGACAACTAGACCCGTTCTGTATAGACCTGATCGGATCCAGACCCAGTCCGATCATAGTGAGGGAAGCAGTAGAATAAAAAATACAGTATTAAACAGAGCTCCTAAAGCATGAGGGAGTGGAGGTACAGAGAGGCTGTGCTGTGAATGTAGGCTACTGTGAGTGTGTGCGAGTGACACAGGGAACAGGGAGGAAGGTGGGAGAGACGAGAGATCGCAACCAACCAAGCCGACTCGCGCTATAGGAGATTAATAGCTGCCATAGATGCTGTAGGTTATTTATCATCCAATATGATTACTAGTATGTCCTGACTGCATGAAACCGGGAGAAGCTATTTACAGTAAGCGAGCTAGCTAGGCTAATTAAGGCTGCATGCACTTTCTTGTCCAACACAGTTACAAACAACAATAACTCAGTTCAGAATAACAATAACTCAGTTCAGAATATAAAGAAGCAGCCTAAGTGTTGGCTCTTGGTCATTGTAGACTGTTCTTCTCCTTTAACTTTTAATTCCATAATTTTAATTGCATCATCTATTGATTAGATATCTCCTAACTTTTGCAGGGCATGGAGGCTCTATGACTGTAGCCTATTGCCGCTTTGATGACTTATGATTGGCTAAGAACAACAACATGCTACATGCGCCCCTCCCATGAAAAGCAAAGAGCAGCAGCATAAATTATACAATTTCTCTCTCTCTCTCTCTACTGCAGGAGTTGCGTTTGGATCTATATCGGTCCTTCCGGACAAGTCAGTTCAAATGACACATACCCGGGACCTGTGACAATCATATCAGATCCGACCCAGACCTGTGACATTATTTAGAATTCTGGATCCGGACACGCTCAGGTCCCAGATCGGATCTCGGGTTTTCAGGTACAGCTGGATCTATGAAGACCTCTAGTTCTGCCTCGCAATTTACGTAATAACTTTCTTTAGAGACAATGCACGCTTTTATAACAGAAGAGGTTGCTTGCAAGTGTTGATTAGTGTTGATCAGTACAATAAAATAATATGTTCTATGAGCAGTTGCTAATTAAATCAGTCCTAACTGGAAGGGTTGTTTGGTCATCTGTAGCCCCATGAAACCAGCTAAACCAATAACTCAATGCACTCACAAACGCCTACTGAATAATATGCATTCATCTGTCATTTGAATAGGCCTAGGCTACCTCTTGACTTACCCAGTTTATCAACATTTAACTTTCAAATAAACTCAGCAAAAAAAGAAACGTCCTCTCACTGTCCACTGCGTTTATTTTCAGCAAACTTAACGTGTAAATATTTGTATGAACAGAACAAGATTCAACAACTGAGACATAAACTGAACAAGTTCCACAGACATGTGACTAACAGAAACGGAATAATGTGTCCCTGAACAAAGGGGGGGTCAAAATCAAAAGTAACAGTCAGTATCTGGTGTGGCCACCAGTTGCATTAAGTACTGCAGTGCATCTCCTCGTCATGAACTGCACCAGATTTGCCAGTTCTTGCTGTGAGATGTTACCCCACTCTTCCACCAAGGCACCTGCAAGTTCCCAAAACATTTCTGGGGGGAATGGCCCTAGCCCTCACCCTCCGATCCAACAGGTCCCAGATGTGCTCAATGGGATTGAGATCCAGGCTCTTCGCTGGCCATGGCAGAACACTGACATTCCTGTCTTGCAGGAAATCACACACAGAACGAGCAGTATGGCTGGTGGCATTGTCATGCTGGAGGGTCATGTCAGGATGAGCCTGCAGGAAGGGTACCACATGAGGGAGAAGGATGTCTTCCCTGTAACGCACAGCATTGAGATTGCCTGCAATAACAACAAGCTCAGTCCGATGATGCTGTGACACACCGCTTCAGACCATGACGGACCCTCCACCTCCAAATCGATCCTGCTCCAGAGTACAGGCCTCGGTGTAATGCTCATTCATTCGACGATAAACGCGAATCCGACCATCACCCCATGTGAGACAAAACCGCGACTCGTCAGTGAAGAGCACCTTTTGCCAGTCCTGTCTGGTCCAGCAACGGTGGGTTTATGCCCATAGGCGACGTTGTTGCCGGTGAGATTTGGTGAGGACCTGCCTTACAACAGGCCTACAAGCCCTCAGTCCAGCCTCTCTCAGCCTATTGCAGACAGTCTGAGCACTGATGGAGGGATTGTGCGTTCCTGGTGTATCTCGGGCAGTTCTTGTTGCCATCCTGTACCAGTCCCGCAGGTGTGATGTTCAGATGTACCGATCCTGTGCAGGTGTTGTTACACTGCGAGGATGATCAGCTGTCCATCCTGTCTCCTTGTAGCACTGTCTTAGTCGTCTCACAATACGGACATTGCAATTTATTGTCCTGGCCACATCTGCAGTCCTCATGCCTCCTTGCAGCATGCCTAAGGCACATTCACACAGATGAGCAGGGACCCATAGCATCTTTCTTTTGGTGTTTTTCAGAGTAAGTAGAAAGGCCTCTTTAGTGTCCTAAGTTTTCATAACTGTGTTATGAAATTTCCTTAATTTCCTACCGTCTTTAAGCTGTTAGTGTCTTAACGACCGTTCCACAGGTGCATGTTCATTAATTGTTTATGGTTCATTGAACAAACATGGGAAACAGTGTTTAAACCCTTTACAATGAAGATCTGTGAAGGTATTTGGATTTTTACGAATTATCTTTGAAAGACAGGGTCCTGAAAAAGGGACATTTCTTTTTTTGCTGAGTTTGGATGATTACCTTCATGTTGTTTTGTAGTTAGATTGATAAAAACAAAGTATAATTGATTCATTAAGGCATACACGGCTGTCTAAGAAATGGACATAAAAATGTTCAAATGTAATGATGTTGAAATGTTAAAGATGCCCAACAATCGAACAGAGCAGTAGCTGAGTTCATCGGTCTGAATCAAGTGCCGTTCTGGGACTTATTTTGTTGTTGTTGTGGTATCATTTTGGTATCGTTTCAGAATCAAGTATTGTGACACTAAACTTGGTATCGAAGTCAAAATTCTGATATCGTGTCAACACTAACGTAAATATTGATTGAACAAAAAAAAAAGAAGCAGTGCTGCAATGTGACATCCTCTATAAATATGACTGAATGTCTGTTGTTCTCCAAACACTGACAAAGGCTTCCGCCGAAACGAGTCCGTTTGTTCTGACCGCTGCTAAAAGAAATACACGAGAACTTAAAGTATATTTTAGTGAGTGCAAGTGTTTCCTTTCTTCATGGAGTCAGCCCAAGACCCTCAGCTCTGGTTGTACCCCAGCAGCACCAGGACTGGTGCTAGAAGTCAGCCTCAGCCTCTCTCCTGGAGTAAGGCTCGCTGGGCGGCCAGGCTACAGCCACACAGCCCATGCATTATTGAGACTGAGCCTCGGGAGGGGGGAGTGGATTAGTCAGATATAACCTCAGAGGAGGAGAGAAAGAGAGAGGGATGACATGATGAGAATCACCCCTGGCCATTTAACTCCTTTAATTAAATCCTGGATGGAGAAGCCAGAGAGAGGAGAGAGAGAGGGAGGGTGGCGGAGAGGAAGAAAGTGACAAGAAGAAAGATGAAAATGAGTAAAGGTAGGGGGAAGAAAGAGACTGATCAGAATAGATAGAATAGGAGAGAAAAAGAGCCAGAGGGAAAATAAAGTGAGAGAGTGCTTGCCTCTCATTGTATGTGCGTGTGTGTGTGTGTGCGTGCATGCGTGTGTGCGTGCGTGTGTGTGTGTGTGTGTGTGTGTGTGCGTGCGTGTGTGTGTGTGTGTGTGTATCCGGTCTCCTGCTGTGATGAGGCAGACTAATGAGATAGCCCTTTGCCATGCTGGTCACATGGCCATGCGGTGTGACAGGGATCTCCTTTCTTCTCCTGGTGGTTCAGGTTATGATTGCGGGTGGGTAAACTGATCCTAGGTCTGTGGATCACCTTATTTATGAGATGGTTAGAGACAGGGGGAGAAGGAAATCGGGAGAGTTGATTTGGGTTTAATATGATAGGAGAGCCAGGAAGATGGTGAGCGAGGAAGATAAAAAAAATAGGGAAGGAGAGAAAGAAGTGAAGAATTAGAGGAAAGAGGTGGATGTGTAAAACAGAGTTCTGTGAGAGGTTGACTGTACCGTTATGCAAGGTATTTCAAATAAAATGTTATTCTCTCATTGAGTTAAGAACCACTTTCCTGTCCACTCTGTCCAGCAAGCCTACACACTTCATCATACACCCACACACACACACACACACACACACACACACACACACACACGCACTCACGCACGCACACGCGCGCACGCACGCACACACGCACGCACGCGCACACACACGCATGCACGCACACACACACACACACAGACACACTTCATCACACACACACACACGCGCACACACACACACACACACACACACACACACACACACACACACACACACACACAGACACACACACACACACACACACACTTCACCAGACACCCATTTCCCTTCCAGCAGCTCTATACTCCACAGGTTTAATAGTGCTCATGTTGTTATTGGCGTAGCAGAGAACACATTAGTCTGACCCAGTAAAAGTAAACACAGACCTGCTCATTAGAACTACCGTATTAAGGTTCTGTTTGAACCGAGCAGCACAAAGCTCACAGTAAGACACAATGTTCTGAATTAGCAAACAGAATGAAGCACATCACTCCTTCACTCCTCCGTTCCCTCGCTCCACCCCTCCATCCCTCCATTCTTCAGCTTGCCTGTAGGAGGTGTGTATAAATAGACCCTCATTAGAGGCAGCAACACAGATGGGTGGAGGGGGGATGAATCGGAGTCAGAGTGTATGAAAACACACACACACACACCCATTGGTCAATATAATTCAAATACATACAATCCTGAACAAGAATTTAGTCATACTAGTTAGTGTGTTTGAAGCGATAAGCTTCTTAGCTTCACAGGCCTTTAGCCTTGTTCCCTCATGACTGCTCACTATCTCAGACATTGATAGTGTTTCACCAAAGAAATCCATTGTCCACGTACAGTAGGTAAT